>NC_054386.1:1922500-2050000 GCF_017654675.1 Xenopus laevis
CAATAACATCCAGGCTTTTTAGTAATACAAATAAAATGCTGCAACCCCCCCCCCCCCCAGCAGTTAATTAACTTTTCCAGAAGAAGAAAAACAGGGGCAGCCCAAGAATGGGGGAGGGGAGCTGCTTCTCTTTTATTCTTTCTGTCCAATCCCATTGGCTGCCAGTGAAACCCGTTTAAAGACTCAGAATAGGGAATTAGTCCTGGGGCTCATTAATCAGAACTGGGCCGTGAAGTGTTAAAAAGAGGCCGGAGATGTGATGTGTCAGTGTTCAGGCCCCATCTCTATGACCCCGGCTGATAGAATGGAATTAGAACTGGAAGTTAAAGTGTTAGTGAGTGTTAGAGAGTCGCTGAGTTGTCCCGCTGGCCCTTGTGCAACAGATCAGTGGGTTTCAGGGGCCACTACCCCCTTTCCAGAAGATTTAGGGAAAAGTCATCAGTTCAGGACAATTAACCTCTGATGTGCTGCAAGAGGGCGGCTCCTCCCAGGCCGTTGTGTTAGTCCTCAGGCACTGAAGTGGTTAAAGCGCGGCAGCGACTCTCTAACACACAGATATGAGCGGGTCACAGAACTAATGACAAAGTGTAGGGGGGTCACTGCTCATTAACTCTGGCAGGTGTGCTTCGCCAATGAGGACTCCTCTTATTGTCGTGACTTGGTCTGATCTGGGACAGAAGGGAAACTGCTGAGAGTTCTGGGATATAAGAAGAGTGAGAGTCTGATATGAAGTGAGACTGGAGAAGATTTAGTTTTATTTAGCAGAGAATAATGAGAAGAAGGAGAAGAAGGAGGAGATGGGCCGCTGCTCAATATGGACCTGGTCTGGTTATTGGGAGGTTCCGGCCTGTCCCAGTGTCACATTGAGTCTCAGCCCAGTGGGACTTTGTGTTGGACCATTAGGTAAAATGATTTTATTAGGTTTATAAGAGGATTAGGGAGAAATAAAAGTCAGGGAGAAGCAGTTGGTCTGATGAGACATTGGGAGACTATTGGGGAATATACTGGTCATGTGACTGATGGAAAGGGAACAGGGGAGACTGGGAATGAATAGAAATCTCTAACAAATCTCTAACACTTGGGACTGGAGCTTCTCTTGGGTAAAGATTTAGGGAGGTGGAACATTACAGGGAGGGACATTGGGAAGGAGAGGACTTTGTGATGAAATGATTGGTCTGACTGTGATGAGCTCAGACTGGAGAGGGACAGGGGGGAGGTGAGAGATGGAGGAGAGGGGGGATCACTGGGGAGAGGACAGAACATTGGGCAGGGGGGACACTGCTGGGGTGGGGCTGGGACACAAAATAATTACCTGCTGGTGAATGAGAGGAGGGAGAGGTGGGACATGAGTATAAAGCAGAGAAATGATGAGATACAGCAAATGCTGCTATAGGGAATATAGAGAATATAGGGAATATAAAGGATTAGGGAATATAAAGGATTAGGGAATATAGAGGATTATGGAATATAGGGAATATAGAGAATATAGGGAATATATGGAATATAAGGGATATGGGAATATAGGGAATATAAAGGATTAGGGAATATAGAGGATTGGGAAATATAGGGAATGTAGAGAATACAGGGAATATAGGGGATTAGGGAATATAGGATATATAATGAATACAGGGAATTAGGGAATATAGATAATATAAAGCATTAGGGAATATATGGGATTAGGGAATATAGAGTATTAGGAAATATAGAGAATATAGGGGATTAGGAAATAAATGTATGTAATGAATACAGGGAATTAGGGAATATAAAGGATTAGGGACAACACTGTGTGTGTGTGTGGGGGGGGGGGGATTTAGTGGATCCACTGAGTGAGGGAAGTTGTAGAACAGGCGGCCCCCCTGCGAGGGAAAGTCAGACAAGAGATGTGGGGGCTGAGACATAAGAGAGAGACACAGGGGGGAGACATGAGTGATGTTGGTTGAGGTTCCAGGAGACAAATACTGGGACATTCCCTTTAGTTACAGACGGTTCAGAAACGACATCAGACGATTAGACACAAATTCACTTTCCCTGATCAATTCAACGTTGAAACCCAAAGAAACAGAATTAGACGAGGTGAGTCGGATCTGCAGCTTCTTATTCCCTGGATTTCTTCTATGGGAGGAAAATCCTTGTTCCAACTGTTCATCTGAACTACATCCCTCGACTTCATCTCAGTGGCCTCTTTTTCTATCGTTTTGTCTTTTATTTTATTATATTATTATTATTATTATTATTATTATATAGAACCATAAATACAATATATTACTCGTGTAATTCGGTGTCTTCTCAGTCCCACATTTTATACAATTATTATACAAAACCACAGACATATACAGTAAATATATAGAGATATAGGGCCAGATGTGTCAATATTATATATATAATTATACATCTCTATATGTGTCTGTAAAACTCCCCTAAACCAATTAAACGGTCCCCCCTCTTATTCTTTATTAATATCACTTTGTGTATTTCGTGACCATGAGGCTAAAAACACGAATCTAATATTTGATGCCAACAACTAAATAAAATGCAATAGAAATAAAACACAACCCCTATAAGTCTCATTCTTCCTTTCCAAAAGATTTTTCCTAATAGTCTTGTGTTTTGGGAAGGACCCTCCTCAATTGACTTGTAATGTGTAATATACTCAGTGTTTTACTTTTATTCCTTTCATTTATCTTTTCTTTTATCCAACTTTATTTTTTTTGTTGCTTTTCTCTTATCTATATTTTATATATATTATATGTGTAACTGTGTATATATATATATATACGTATATATAATTAGAGATATGCTTATGGGTCTATACAATTATAATTAAATGTATGTGTTCCTATAGATCTATCTCTATACACCTAATACACACACAGAGGCACAAACACAACCAGACATATTTATAAAAACTTTAGTCTTTTTGTTTTATTTTAGTATTTTCTGCAGCAAAACCCCATGGAACAGAATACAGGAGCAAATGGCACATTATTGTTACAATTTGTTCATTTAACCTGATTGTAGAAAAAGAGTTGATTGTAACAAATGTGACTTTGTCACGAGATTATAAGAAAATACAAGTAGGAAATGTCAGACAAGTCCAAGGTGCAGTTCTTTTTCTATAGAGTGGAGTGTTAGTGGGAACAGGAGGTGCAGGAGGAATTGATTGCGCCGGTGCAAGAGACACTAATTACCAATTGTCTGTAATTAGGACATAGGGACAGTTTAGGGCCATTGGAATGAAACAAGTGTATTTGTTCGTCTCCTCTCGCCGGTCACTTTCATTGTATTTATATTCAGGGCTCCGCTCAGCAGCAGCAGATACAACGGCTCAACCCTGGAAATAAAAGGCTCCGGCACTGGGTGAGAGTTGCAGTTCAGCGGAGATTCATTAATGACCAGCAATAAATAAATTAATTAATTAATAAAACAATAAATAGCGTGATGTCCACAGGAGTAGCAGCAGCAACAAGAGTAGCACATCATTAAATCTCTAACACATTCAATTAAGTCTTTAACACATTAAAGGTCTCTAACACAAAGGCAAATAAGGAAAGACCCGACTCGCTATTAAACACCTATGGGAGTCTCCTACTGTTCCCTAATCCCTCCATCCAGCACCTTTGGGTGATAGTTTAACCCATTCCTCTAATACAAATGGATCCAAGTAGCAATACCCGAGTATTATACCTACTGGCTAATCATACTCATAATAATACTAATACTACTACTACTACTACTAATAATAATACTAACTACTAATAGTAATAATAATAATAGTAATAATAATACTAATACTAATAGTAATAATAATAATAATAATACGAATAGTAATAATAGTAATAATAATACTAATACTACTACTACTAATAATAATGCTAATAGTAATAATAATACTAATAATAATAGTAGTAATAATAATATTAATAGTAATAATAATAATAATACTAATAGTAATAATACTACTACTAACAGTAATAATACTAATAATAATACTAATAGTAATAATAATAATAATATTAATAATACTACTACTACTAATAATGCTAATAATACTACTAATAATAACCGTTTATTAGTTTAATAGCAAATAAAGCCAAGGTGAGAGCAGCAAGTTCGTTGGTAGTTTTATTATTATTGTTAAAGGCACATTTATTTGGGATTTTCGCTGGCAAATCGCTGCCGCCCAATCAATAATAAGAATAATTAGCGCTTATTAATTACCGGACTAAGTGAAGAGCCGCTAATTCGCAGCTGCTGTTTGTTGGTGTGTTTATATCATTCTTCTATAGAAGGAGAAAAGGAGCGAATTCGTTGTTTCACACGAGGAACTTGTGGCCCTTTTCCGTCTGTTGGATCCGCGTGACCTCCCGGTGACCTGTGACAGTTCCGGCGGCGGTTCGGCAGCTCTGATCTCTGGGGATTCCTCTGACGTCACACGCTTTACCTTCTCTACGCGGCTCTCTGGCTCCCTCTGCTGCTGCATTTAAAGTGACACCGACACTAAAAATGTTCTTTTCAAATTATCCAACTACATTAAACCTATAGGTCATGTTGATCGTTTTTCCCTGATAGTTTTGTTTTTGTAAGTAATTGTTACTTGAAGTTTCTAAACCTGACAGTTTTGCCAACCTGACTGTCACATCTTAAACTGTCAGTTAGAGTTTCTAATGCTCAGGGACTGCACAAATATGGCAGCCCCCTCATACAGAAACATGGGGGTAAGAAAGATAATGTAAAAAGGTCAGGCAAATACTTTAATGGAAAATTATAAATAACAGTCAAAAACAATGTTATGATAGATAATAAAAAAAGGGTTATTTTCTGATGTCAGTATCGCTTTAAAGGGCAACTAAAGGCTAAAACAGAATAAGGCTAGAAATGCTGTATTTTTATACTAAACCTGAACTTACTGCACCAGTATCCGCTCCCAATCAGCCTTTGCTTTTGTTAATTCCCAGTTGTACCTGTATCTGAACTGGGGAACATACAAACAATAAAGGCATATGTTATATGTTGTGTGTGTGTTGGAGGATTTTTAGGGGGATACAGTAACGGAACTGTTTGTTCAAAGGAAAGTTACTGCCCTGTGATCAAAATGTTTGGAATGTTACTTGATTCACCAATAAATGTTCTTTTATTTAAAAAACATTGTTTTCTTATTGCTTCTCATTTATTAGCAACTGGGCATTTTTGTTTTCCTGGAATATAGTGGCAGTATATAATAAAAATACTGATAAAGGCAGCAAGAGTATAAGGGTAAGGAATACTCTGCTAATTGCCAAGAACTCTTACCCCTAGTGTCATTCTGAACTTAATCAGTAGATTATTGTTTCTGTGCTGACCAATGAGGGAAGCCAGACACTATCATCATTGAAGATTATTGCTCTTATTCGTTTCCCCAAAATCAATATATTCCTCCTCTGTGTAAAAACAAACAAAAAATTATATATTACACACACACACGCTATTTATAAAAAACCCATATGTAAGAAAGAACAGCTTCATTACAATCCCAAAGTGTATCTCTACACATACTTGTCATATATCCAGTAACTAGAAGTAACCTATTATCAATCAGTTGATACACGTGTATATAATTCCACGTCAATTACATTATGCAGCATTGTTGGTATTTATATAAATGGCTTCAAGTAAGTACAGTCAACCGAGCATGAAATGTATTAGCACCACCTATTGTTTCCTTATATAAATTGCTCATCTCACCCAAATTTCTTTTCTTTTTCTTTTAACTTTTTTCTTTTATATTATGGGGATTCTAAACGAATAGCGTTGGATGAAATATCTGGATAATAGATGTCTACAGTGAAAGATGGCTACATACTCAACACATATAATTACATAGATAGATAGATAGATAGAGATAGATAATAAATAGAGATAGATAGATAGATAGATAGATAGATAGATATTATTATTATTATTATTATTAACATGTATTTATTTCCTTCCCATAGACAATATGTATTTTGTCCAGCACTACATGACATTAACCCGTTTGGCTTCAAAGTGACCTGATCATCTTATTGTAATGTGTTTGGGAAAGTTAGACACACTGATAGTTAGAGACCCTGATAGTTAGACACGCTGATAGTTAGACAACCTAATAGTTAGACACACTGATAGACACCCTGATAGTTAGACACACTGATAGACACGCTGATAGTTAGACACACTGATAGTTAGACACCCTAATATTTAGACACTGATAGTTAGACAGGCTGATAGTTAGACACCCCAATAGTTAGACACTGATAGTTAGACACCTTGATAGTTAGACATGCTGATAGTTAGACAGGCTCATAGTTAGACACCCCAATAGTTAGACACTGATAGTTAGACACTGATAGTTAGACACACTGATAGTTAGACAGGCTGTTAGACAGGCTGATAGTTAGACACACTGATAGTTAGACAAAGACACACTGATAGTTAGACACCCTGATGACATGGATGACATGGACTAGAATTTTACGGCCAATCCCAGTGAGAGGCAACATTACACAGTCAATCCCAGGGCCCCCAGAGCTGGTAACCTCAGTAGCACCAGGCTTAAATGAAATATCATGTCTAATTCCCATCTGAATATCAGAAAAACAGTCATTGAGGCATCAAAACTTTGTGTACTGAGAAGTTGTGATGGACTGAAATGTCCAAATAATGGCAGTACAATGAGGGTCCAAGCATTCAATGCAACTAACCATGTGACTGTTTGCAGGGCTAATGACATATCTTTTTTTTTTTTTGTATATAAATTTAATTGGTGGGGTGCAGTTCATTATCAGCCCAAAACAGTTACAGCTGCATCAGACGCTTTTGCATTTGAAACTGAAATGAACCTGTTGTATTAAAGATGTTTCCTCTGACCTTCATGGACCAATCAATGTGCTGCGATTCCTATTCCATTTGAAGATAAAGCTGCTAAAAAGAAACAAAATCTGTATCATCCTGGGCTCCTGGATTAAAATTTCTTGGGTGCCTCATTGATATTCCATATGAAATAAGCGGCCCATCAGCATTTTTTTTACCTTATGACTTTTATGTCACCTGGATGGAAGGTCACATACCCCTTTAACCTTTCTATCGCATTCCCCCTGGTAATCAATGGTAATCAATTCATAGCCAAGGCCTTATAAATTCTCTAAAATTTCATACACTGCCGTTTTGCAATAAAAAAAAATCCTTGGCTTTCCCAAATCCTGCTCTAATTCCGCGTGATCTATAACTGACCTTGTAACCCTAACCCTAACCCTAACCCTAACCCTTAAATGTGTCTTGTCCTGGTTATAGATAGTAGACCCTTCCAATGTAAGATCTGAAATAGGGGTGAGTCTGCTAGAGAAGGCTTTCTAAAGGCAAATAGAAATGGAGACTGTAGTAGTAGTAGAAGCTGCCCTGGCATAGTGGAATTACCCAAGGGTTATGTCTATGATACTCAGATGTTGATGACACTGCACGCATTAGATCTCTGAAATGTATCAACTACCATTGCTGAACTCTATAGACTTCAACAGAACAGCACCAGTTAGTGATTTCAAATGGACAGTACTCTTGTGTCAAAGAAGAATACCTTGGAGTACCATGTATCATGGCTGGACCCACTTATAGGTATAAATGCAAATATACATATAGATCACGTAGTGTTAATGATTGGGACAGATTTGACTATCACTGAAAACTATTTGTGGAGCACCATCAGATCAAAAATGACGCACAAATTAACAAAATTTCTTTAGGCGCATCAAGTTAAGTCTTTCAATCATCAAACTGAATCAGTATTGTGACACCGATCTTTTTTACCCACTTACCATAAATTAATAGTAATTATACAATAAAAAAGCGGCAATTTCAAATTCAGACATGTCATGTGATCAATATTGCTTGCAATGAATAACCAATCAAAAGAAGCAGATTAATGGCAACCCATTTGCCCAAGGTTACAAGTAGGTGCAATTCTATACGATATGGATTCTTTGTTCTGTTTCCAACTAAAATGGCATTTTACAGATAATCAAGTATTTTATGGAGTAAAAAATGTGTTAACTGTTCCTAGGTGCAGCTATTACACGACATAAATTGTAAAACTGCAAATGTCTTTTATTGGAATCATTTAATTGGTTATAAGGTAATTGTTGTTTTGTAAAAGGCAGCCGTTAAGAACCTCCAATGGGAATAATACATTTATAAAACCAATAACATTATTATTATGTATATTATTATGTTAAAATTAGGGATGCACCGAATGCAGGATTCGGTTCGGGATTCGGCCAGGATTCGGCCTTTTTCAGCAGGATTCAGATTCGGCCGAATCCTTCTACCCGGCTGAACCGAATCCGAATTTGCATATGCAAATTAGGGGTGGGGGAGGGAAACTGTGTGACTTTTTGTCACAAAACAAAGAAGTAAAAAAATCTTCCCTTCTCCACCCCTAATTTGCCTATGCAAATTAGGGTTCGGATTCGGTTCGGTATTCGGCCGAATCTTTCACAAAGGATTCGGGGGTATCCTTTAAGTCTGGGGAATTTCCTGAATCCAATACAAGAAAATAGATTTACGGGCAGCTGCAATAGCCAGATGTATAAAGTATTGATACTTATTCCAATATTTTATCTTCGGAATACGAACGGCAGAAGTCAGTTGATAATCAAGCAGTGCAAATTCAGGAGACAACTCAAGGCCAATGTTCAAATTTTCAAGCTCAATAAATTAGAAATAAAAGGGCATTCCACAATAATACATTTTAAGAAGGGATCAAGAGGCAGCAGCCCAGGAATTAATATTAATAATAGAGACCAATTATCAGTGCTTTATGTTAGGTAAACAGTGGTACAATATACCATGAGTCAAGGAATTATTTAAATCTAATGAAACCCATCACTAATGGCAAGAGAGTGACATGAAGATGGATATGTGAATGTTTCAGCCCAATGGATGTTCTCTGGACAGGGGTGGACAGGGGTCTTGTGAATTTAAGGAATTTAAAAAGTAAAATTTTCCTTTAATAAGATGTATTAAGTGTAAAACTACAAAATATAAACCTACATAACTAAACATGCAGGGCTGGAATTACATATCGGGCGCCCCTAAGGGTTCTATTGTGTGTTTTTATACCAGTAAGTAAAACCTTAGTAATGTAACATCATTGGAGTAGCTCAGTGGATTACAATTGCTCAGTCCAAGACATTTTGGTAACACTGCATTCCAGTGATTTATAAATGCAAATGATCAATAATCTAATCGAACGGTTCACTTTACTTCCAAATGTCTATTATCTAAAGAAACAATAATTATGAAGAACAGACTAAAGGAGTCAATTTGTAGACTCACCACTTACTCCAGATGTTCCAGTCTCTACATACTATCTCTCTATATCTCCCTTTCTACATATTCATGATAGACCTATACTAGATATACCATGACCTGGATGAATGAAAATCTTCATAGTCATACATATTCATGAAGTCTGTTCTGAATAGTGCTGCTTATGATGGGGCAAATGTATATATCCCTTATTTTGGCATAGGGGCTTTTCAGTTAGGGGGTTTCAGATGAGTTTTGCAGAGGGCAGGACAGGCAGACACAAATGGATTATTATTTAATCCAGAGAGAGAACAGGACAAAAGAAACAGTCAAACGGAGACAAGAGAAGATTCATGGCCAAATATTGACCACATTGCGAATCGTTTAAGTGTGATACCATTGAACTGGGATTATATTTGTGGAAATCTTATTTTACATAAAATCACGAGAGAGCCAATGGGTTTCTAAGAGATCCCTACAATTAAAGAAGACCTTTCCCAAATACTGAACACATTAGAAAGTTGTTGATTTGAAGGCAAATTGATATTTAGAGTATACCATTTATGGTCTCTGATATATTTGAACATACAAATTATTTTATTATCATATTTATTATTATCCATACGTAGAAATGAATTCCCACAAAATATAAAAACCAAGAAATACTTCTTGCACAACATGAAGCTTCAGTGAGTAATTGAAGAAATACACAGGGGTACTTTATTATTGTTTTAAGAATTAATATCGACCTGCTTCCCATGTGGCTTTTATCAGAGCTAATTCAACTCAAACCTGAATGCTGCTATATTATCACTGTAACATATTCCGTTCCCTTTTGGGTGTCTTATTAATATCTTGATCTCATTAATATTATGTCAAGGTTTGACAGTCACTTTACTGCATTAGGCTTTATTATTACCCTTCCCGTTGTCAAATACAGTGAGTGCTCTGCAAAAGTATTCAGACCCTCGGACAATTCTGTCATTTTATTGAATAACAAATCCTAAAACTCAAAACAAATAAACTGAAATAAGTACTTGGACGCCACACAATAAAAGGGTAATATACGACTGGGTTCAATCAGTAAGTGCTGATCATACTTTCTGTACACTTTCCAAGCTAAGACATATCTAAGGGTTTTGTGATCACTTGCATTGGTAAAAGCCTTGGAAATGGCATTGCTGCAAAGGTTCCAGACAATAATGAAACCAGCCCTCCCCCAATTCTTATAACGCCCTTCCTGATCAGCAACAGTAGATTTCTTAGGGTTACAGCACAAAATGCCCCCTGCGATCAGGTGTAAAGTGGTGACAGTCAAAGCTCCTTCTCTGTGTGTCATCTCTCCCCACTGAGAACTATAGGACGTGTGCTATTAAAGGGATACTGTCATGGGAAAAATGTTTTTTTTCAAAACGCATCAGTTATTAGTGCTGCTCCAGCAGAATTCTCTTGTAAGTTTCCCAGCTGCCCCCAGTCATGTTGTGCTTTGATAAACTTCAGTCACTCTTTACTGCTGTACTGCAAGATTGGGATTTCGGCTCTTAGTGACTTTGACTCTTACTGACTTCGACTCTTTGGGACTTTGTTTCTTTGGGACTTTGGAGGTTAGGGACTTCGACTCTTAGGGACTTCTACTCTTTGGTACTTCAACTATTTGGGACTTCTACTATTTGGGACTTCGACTCTTAGGGACTTCGACTCTTAGGGACTTCTACTCTTTGAGACTTCTACTCTTTGGGACTTCGACTCTTAGGGACTTCTAGTCTTAGGGACTTCTACTCTTTGGAACTGCTACTCTTTGGGACTTCGACTCTTAGGGACTTCTAGTCTTAGGGACTTCTACTCTTTGGAACTGCTACTCTTTGGGACTTCTACTCTTTGGGACTTCAACTCTTAGGGACTTCGACTCTTTGGGACTGCTACTCTTTGGGACTTCTACTATTTGGGACTTCGACTCTTATGGACTTCGACTCTTAGAGAGTTCTACTCTTTGGGACTTCTACTCTTTATGACTTCGACTCTTAGGGACTTCTAGTCTTAGGGACTGCTACTCTTTGGGACTTCTACTATTTGGTACTTCGACTCTTAGGGACTTCGACTCTTAGGGACTTCTACTCTTTGGGACTCCTACTCTTTGGGACTTCTACTCTTTGGGACTTCTACTCTTTGGGACTTTGACTCTTAGGGACTTCTAGTCTTAGGGACTTCTAGTCTTAGGGACTTCTACTCTTTGGGACTTCTACTCTTTGGGACTTCTACTCTTTGGGACTTTGGAGGTTAGGGACTTCTACTCTTTGAGACTTTGACTCTTTGGGACTTCTACTCTTTGGGACTTCAACTCTTTGGGACTTCAACTCTTTGGGACTTCTACTCTTTGGGACTTCAACTCTTTGGGACTTCTACTCTTTGGGACTTCGACTCTTAGGGACTTCGACTCTTAGGGACTTCTACTCTTTGGGACTTCTACTCTTTGGGACTTCAACTCTTTGGGACTTCTACTCTTTGGGACTGCTACTCTTTGGGACTTCTACTATTTGGGACTTCGACTCTTACTGTCTTCAACTCTTTGGGACTTCAGCTCTTAGGGACTTCGGCTCTTAGGGACTTCAGCTCTTAGGGACTTCTACTCTTTGGGACTTCTACTCTTAGGGACTTCGACTCTTAGGGACTTTGTCTCTTTGGGACTTCAGCTCTTAGGGACTTTGACTCTTAGGGACTTCGACTCTTAGAGACTTCTACTCTTTGGGACTCCGACTCTTTGGGACTTCGGCTCTTAGGGACTTTGACTCTTTGGGACTTTGGCTCTTTGGGACCTCAGCTCTTTGCAGGGTTATGGATTTTGGCCTCCATAATAAATTTGTGAAACCGCAGTGAAAATTTGCCAAAACCAAGACGCTGGCGCCGTTCCATGAATTTTTCGCTGTTTCGTGAATTTCGCTGGAAATTCGAGAATTTTTGGGAAAGCGAAAAGCCCAAAATTCGCCCATCACTAGTCTTTTTTGCTTATACAGAATCAGATGTCAGAATCTAATGCCAGTCTGATTTACTGCTCATCTGAGCACCCATTGCCTAACGGAGAATCAAAGAGAGCGCAATGCTTAATTTCCTGTTAATCACTCTCTGGTACTAACAAGCAGAATTACATTTCACCCCCTTCTGATTTTCAGTTATCCATTTATACTGCTCCTCCATCCATAAATTAACTTCCATTACTCTCTGGTGGTTACTCATTCCATCAGATGATCTATCTCACAAAAACTGACAGTCGCTACTGTTCCTCCTCTTTAAACTACACAAACACCTGCCCGTGCTGCTTCCATTACAGGTTCACATAAAATAACAAGTACTAAAATGCATTGCTTTGAACATCTAATACAATATTTAAGGGATAGAATGATCCTGAATGAAGAACGAGATAAATACTTAAATATATAACATAATTATAAACATGCAATGTAAAGTGTATGGGAGCTAAGTAGAAAAGAGCTAAAGAACACTTCTGGCAATGGCATTTATCTATATATATATATATATATATATATATAAGGGTAGAGCAGAGTCAAGAAGGGAGGTCGTAAAGATATTTTGGAAGAAAGAAGCAGGATTTTCAGTATATGAGGGCAAATTAATTCCTGATAAATGTTAAACACCAAGTTATAGGAATTAGGATGGTTGAAATACCTGTAAAAACAATGGATATCTCATTATGGGGCAGATTTACTAAAGGGTAAAGTGGCTCATGCTAGAGACAATTCGCCCGCTGGGACATCACCAATTTACTAATGGGTGCAGGTGCCAATTCACCAGCAAAAGAGAATGGCGCTAGTGGTCATTCACACTCTATTTTCTCTCTGGCGAATGGACGTAACTGCGCAAATTCACTAAAATGTGGATTTTACTGAGCGTTACTTCTTTCACCAGACTTGCCTTCACCAGATCAGATCAGGCAAAGTGCAATGGAGTAGCTAGATCTTCCTCAATCTTCTTCTTACATTATATTCTGTGAGCCGAAAATGCAACAAAGTCCAAAAAAACGCTGGCGACCTTTCAGTGTAGCCACCATGGCTACACAGCAGCTTGTTTATATAAACTATAGTAGTACTTATCTGTTATCTACTGTGTATCCTGTGCTTGAATGGCTGCCCCCACGGCTATACAGCAGCTTGTTTATATAAACTATAGTAGTACTTATCTGTTATCTACTGTGTATCCTGTGCTTGAATGGCTGCCCCCATGGCTACACAGCAGCTTGTTTATATAAACTATAGTAGTACTTATCTGTTATCTACTGTGTATCCCGTGCTTGAATGGCTGCCCCCATGGCTACACAGCAGCTTGTTTATATAAACTATAGTAGTACTTATCTGTTATCTCCTACAGAGACTTGTAGTAATTCTCCTACATGCAGGGCAGGACCCAGGGACTGTTTTTAGCATTTTTTACCCTGCACGTAGTACATTATCCCTGTGGGGTCAATGATTGTATAAGGACAAATGATACAAATACTTTTACCCACCTTTGTGTATAAAACTTATTTCAATTCATGGAAAGAGATGCTGAGTAAGTTATTGGGAATGCAACGGAATTACCATGTGTAAAGGACAATGGCGGAGCACGAGCGCTTGGGGAAGTCTCGTTACAAACAAGGGGAGCCCCCCTCTGTCAAATGTCATAGAAATGAAATAAAACTCAGATGAACAATGATTTACCCGTGTGGTTTTATAACCCTCAACGAAATCCAATTCTCTTTGTGAATTGTCATTTTTTTGGCCTCACTTGTTGTCATCTAGCGGTTAACTGACAGCGGCAAAAAGACGGCGAGGAGAGAGGGACCCGTTTTGTGGCCTTTATTTCAGCCTCCCAATCAGCAGCTGAGGATCCGGAGCCTCCCTTTGTTCCTTTGTTCCTGGCTAGTGGGAAGGCTGGGAACACACGCGCCTCTTAAAGGGATAATGTCATGGGAAAACATTTTTTTTCAAAATGACTCAGTTAATAGTGCTGATCCAGCAGAATGCTGCACTGAAATCCATTTCTCAAAAGAGCAAACAGATTTTTTATATTCAATTTTGAAATCTGACATGGGGCTAGACATATTGTCAATTTCCCAGCTGCCCCAAGTCGTGTGACTTGTGCTCTGATAAACTTCAATCACTCTTTACTGCTGTACTGCAAGTTGAAGTGATATCACCCCCTCCCTTCCCCCCCAGCAGCCAAACAAAAGAACAATGGGAAGGTAACCAGATAACAGCTCCCTAACACAAGATAACAGCTGCCTGGTAGATCTAAGAACAACACTCAATAGTAAAAACCCATGTCCCACTGAGACACATTCAGTTACATTGAGAAGGAAAAACAGCAGCCTGCCAGAAAGCATTTCTCTCCTAAAGTGCAGGCACAAGTCACATGACCAGGGGCATCTGGGAAATTGACAAAATGTCTAGCCCCATGTCAGATTTCAAAATTGAATATCAAAAAATCTGTTTGTTCTTTTGAGAAATGGATTCAGTGCAGAATTCTGCTAGAGCAGCACTATTAACTGATTCATTTTGGAAATTTTTTTTTCCCATGACAGTATCCCTTTAAAGATGTACAAATCTAATGTTCTATTGCCTATTTGTTTAAAACAAAGAAATAATGACAAATGACTTGCGTGGTGAAGGTTATTAAAGAGAACATGCATGGATACAGGCAAAGTACGAACCCCATGAGTAAATTTAAAATTCTGTTACCTCTTATTTATTTATTTTTAAATTGTCTTTTTTTTTTCTTTATAGTCTTTTAAAACTGTTTCTATGAAATGCTCAGCTCGAGGGCTTTCGATGCAGAAATGCTGTGTACACAAAATCCTCTACCCTTTGTCTGTAATATTCCTCAGTATTTTAATTATTAAAGATAAGTATTTGAATTATAAATATTCTAGTTCTGCTGGAATAGGCAAAGCAGGCCCTATGCCCTGAGGCAAAACTCTTCCATTATCCACAAATACTTCTGCCGCCTGTCGGCATTCCACTTCTTTATCATTTGATTTCAGGTCTCACAGAAAAAGGGACATAAAACTAAAATAATCCAAAAAAAAAAAAAATAATAAAAAAAAAGGAAAAAAATATAATACAAAAAAAAAAAATACAAAAAACCCCCCAAAAAATTAAAAATTTAAAAAAAAAAATAATCCCCCACCACCCAAACCAAAAAAATCTCTTCTTAATATGGACAGGTGTCTTGAAGTGAGAATATGCCACAGAGGTGTCCCTAACTGTCTAGTCCTTCCATGGAAACCATCAAAGCGGAGAGGCCCTTTATTGTGGATCATTAACATTGTCAGGATAGTGACGGCAGGGATAATAGTGAGGATTTAACCACAGCCTTCTGTAAATATACAAATAAGCCAATTGTTATCTCTCCCACCTTGGAGCAGATCAGCAAAGATTCTAGAAAACATGACAGATTCTCCTTTGGCTGCACCATTAAACTGGCCATACAATAGGAGTGCATCAGCCAGACAATAGTGATCTATAAAACTTCCCAGCGATGTATTATTATTAATTAAACCCAATAATACAGCTTGTAGAGGCTATGGAAGGGCTGTCCAACCAGAGGCCCAAGGGCCAAATGTGGCCCTACAAAGGATTTTTATGGCCCTCAAAGGCTCCATTGACTTCACTGTATGACATCATCATTTTAATTCAATCTGGCCCTCAAGCATGCTCTATGAAGAATAATCAGCCCATGACGTTTAATGAGTTGGACTCAACTGGGCTATGGCAAAGCTGAGCCCCATTGTCTTATCATTAGTACTTTTACCCTTTATTTTTAGTAACTTCATTTAGCTGTAGGGCTTGAGATATTCTTAAGCAATGAGGCGAGATCTCTGAATCGTGTTACTACTCTCTAGAAACTGTTAAAAGAAATGAAGGTCTCAACTTAATGGACGGCTGACTTTTTCTTTTATCAGACTGTGTCATCACTAGGCCTGCCAATAACACATTTAGGCTAAGGCCACACTAGGCGATAGCGCCGCGATTTGACTCGCGGCGACTTTTCGCCGCGACTTTTAAGCCGCAATCGCTGGGGAAACTTTTGCGCTGGCGTCTATGGGGAATCGCGTAAAATCACCAGCGTAAAAACACACGCGGCGATCTTTTTTCTATTGTCGATGAAAAGTCGCGGCGAAAAGTCGCCACGAGTCAAATCGCGGCGCTATCGCCTAGTGTGGCCTTAGCCTTAAAGGAGAAACAAGCCCATACCAGAAAAAAAACCCTACCCCCTACCCTGCGTAGTAAATTTTTTGGAAATTTTCATGATTTTCGGCGCATGCGCTGTTGTTCAGGACTGGAAATTTACTCCATCTGTGCATGTGCCGAAACTACGCTCAGATTCCATAGAAAAAAGAAGATGGCGCCTGTGAACTCCCGAGGCCAGATCTGCATGGAGGGCTAAGTAAAAAATTAGGGGCGTTTGCCTGGGGGGCAGTTAGACTGTGGGGGAGGAGGGAGGTTGGTCTATGCAGGGAAGGGGGTAGGTAGGCCATTTGTAGTGCTTACCTTATTTTCCGTTGCATCCGACTTGACGCCTGTGTTTTGGTGCAGATCCAGCGAAATCTCTTGCAAGTCGTCCACGTAGTTCTACCCTAAGATTTGCAATACAATAAAAGCCTAATGAAGAATATTACAATTGCGAATTTTATTTGCAAAGTTTAGTTTCTTGCGAATGTTATTACATTTCTCCCTCTGTCTTATATTCCCTAACACGCTGAATGTTTGTGCTTAGTTGCAGAAATATATAAACTGAATATAAGAAGACTTCCCGTTCTGCTCCAGCCCTGCTGCAATTCTTTACTTGGATCTTATTGACCTCTTTTTTTCTACACATTAATCACTGAATGTGGAATCAACCAAATGTCCATTTGTGACCACCATGAACTTCTCATTCTTGACAACAAGGTCTTTTAAAGCCTTCGCCAGCCTTTCCCGTTTCGTTCTCTGTGCTTTATATTCAGCCTACAAAGCTCTGTCCAGGGAGGCTAATCAAGCATTTAGCCGGCTAATAAAGACATTGGAAGGCTAGCTACAGTGGCAATATTACAATAGGTTGAGTATATGAAATGCTCCCGTTGGGGCGGAGGTAGTAAAAAGACACAGAAGGGGCTCCTATTTTGTGCTTTGGGACTTTTTCTTTGGTAGAGAACAGTTCGTATGTAATTAAAACACAGTTTAAGCAGCTTTACTAAACGATATGCAAATAGGAGGTGGGAAATATTTCAGAGTGAATGCCTAGTCTGAGCCCTCTGTATGCCGAATGATAAAAACTTAATAATGTCTGAAAACAAACTTTATTGTTCTCCTAATGCCTTTGATTCCTAATGGAACTGCTAAAAAAGTGTTAACGGCACAGCAGCGCATTTGGAATGACTTAATTCAATTAGAATGATTTGTTTCAAAGAAGCTTCTCTTTATGTCAGTAAATTGTACCTTTAGCTGGTTACGTTTGCTCCTCGGCTGCCGATTTAAATGCAGCTAATAATGGACTTTGTTCCCAACTGGGAAGCATTAACAATGCATTTAGCATCTCTGTATTAAGTAGAATAATAAACAAGAGAGAGATGGAATATTCTGTCTGGAATGAATATTCAAGGCAACACCAGTGGGACATATAATGCTGAAACATAGAAACAGGCGTTGGGTTTTATTTTCTATTTCATTCTTATTGATGGTCCCGTAAGGAAGTCAGGAATTCTGACTCTATAACCCAGGGATCCCCAGCCTTTTGAACCCGTGAGCAACATTCAGAAGTAAAAGGAGTTGGGGAGCAACACAAGCATGAAAAATGTTCTTGGGGTGCCAAATAAGTGCTGTGATTGGCCATTTGGTAGCCCCTATGTGGATTTTCAACCTACATTGAGGCTCTGTTTGGCATTGTACCTGTTTTTTTTACAACCAAAACTTGCCTCCAAGCCTGGAATTCAAAAATAAGTATCTGCTTTTAGGCCACTGGGAGCAACATCCAAGGGGTTGGAGAGTAACATATTGCTCACGAGCTACTGGTTGAGGATCACTGCTATAACCCATCAATGAAAGGGTCAATGATTCTGGAAAGTTTTCCACAATCTATCCGGGCGTGAGTGTCAGGAGTGGCCAATGGCGGTGCTGCATCCAAAATGGCGACGCCCATGACCCAGGTGGATAATGACACAGGCAAAAAGTCAAAATAAGAGGATGCCCAGGTCATGGGTTCAATGCCCGATTATAGGAATTGCTGGCTTGTGTTCCTGGGTGTTCCTAAATGTATTTCCTGGACTTTTGACCCATCTTGAACCTTCTGACCTTGATCCTTGTCGTCTTCCTATTGATTTTCTGCCTGAATTCTGACTACGATTACTCTTGATCCTTCTGGTTACCCCAAACTTGAACTTTGCCCTAAAGCTTCCTCCTTGGTCCAGACTACTCCGCTAGGAGCTGATTGGCCCTGACAGTGAACCTGCTGTCATTTAAAGTTTCTCCTTCTCAGCTGTCAAATGCCACTCTCAATGAAAGTGAATCCTTTTCTCATTGCCGGAAAAGGGGAATTAAAGTGACGTGACTCTTTTAATTTTGCATTTGTGGATTCTCTTTAGACTGCCCATAGTTGCACTAGAAGATGAGAGGGCTGGGCCTTTGATGGCTGCCTCCACATGCGGGAGATAAGGAATTTTTTAAAAATCTTGTGAACTTCATGCATCTTCAGCAAGGAAAGTGTAGTCCACATCAGCAGAAAACTAACTGAACTAAATGATCTAATATAGAGCCTTTTAGATGGCTAATTTAAGTTGGACTCTTTTATTCAACTGACTTGCAGACAAAATGTAACATCTCGGTTTTGGGTTAGACATGGGATATTATGTAAGTCTCAACTTCAGGCCAGGTGCTTATTTATTTTATATTATTTATATTCTGGCACATTCAGTGCAGGTAGGGGATCCATTATCCGGAAACCCGTTAGTGTGTTTAGATGTAATAAGAGCAGCCACCAATGGGAAATAGGTCTGGTTGATGATAAGACACTGTCTAGTGTCTAATGTCGAATTTGACGTTTTTTGACCGAATTTGGATCAGAACGGTTTTAGCATACGATCGAAGGATTTTTATTCGATGTGTAAAAGACTTCGAAAAAGTTTGTAGAAGGTCCCCATAGGCTAATATAGCAATTCGGCAAGTTTAGTTTGGCAAAGTATTGAAGTCTAAGTTTTTTTTAAGAGACAGTACTTCGATTATCGAATTGCCGAATATTCGAACGATTTTTACTTCGAATCGAAGTTGAAGTAAATTTGGAGTCGTAGTATCCTATTCGATGGTCGAAGTATCCAAAAAAATTACTTAGAAATTCGAACTTTTTGTACTTCGAAAATTCACTCAAACCTTAGTAAATCTGCAGGTGGCGGGGGAGGATCTAGTCCAGATTGAAACCAAGGTTTTAAATTTTGAACGCAGGTAAACAGGTTAGGGACCGGCTTACCAATTTTATGATCATAACTTTGTAACAAAAAACCCTGTTTTTCTTTTTTTAGACAGGGGATTATTGTATTTAAATATTTTTTTATATGAACTTAGGAGTGCACCCACAACCCCCCTCTTGTACCTTAGTAAATCTGCCCCTTAATGTTTATATCATTTTCTAGTAGACTTAAGGTATGAAGATCCAAATTATCTGTTGTCCACAAAACCCCAGGTCCAGAGCATTCTGGATAATAGGTCCAATACCTGTATAATGAATTCCATACATGGTTTGAAAATATCAATATGTGACAGTGATAGATCAAGGCAATAGAATCCTACTGATTAAAAGCCATAATAAGTGATTACACACAGAGAGGAGAAGGGGAAATAACCCTTCCTCATTGATTCCATGGCTAATTCTCTGAAGGCTTATTGCAGTTTTGTAAAAAAAAAAAAAAATCTTTTTCAAGGGAATAAAAAATAGTATATGTTACATAGATAATAAAGAAGCAAGCTGTTCTAAAAAGATGAGATTAGAGAAAGGAGCTATTGCTTTAAACATAAAGAAAGTGGAAAATGAAAAGGTTTGCTGGGCCTTGACTCCCTCTACTTGTTTTATGGCGGCTCTTGAGTGTCGGCGGCGTTAATGTGAATGTAGATTTCATTTCTGACTTGTGATTATTTCCCTGTTCATTTTAACAAGATGAATGGCGTGTCTGCTATCTCCTGAATGCAGCGCTGGCCTTATCTTTAATAAAAGAGATGAGGCCATTAATCAGACTGACTAAGACATTAAATGTAGTGTATGGGATAGGGAAACACAGGACGACCCTTCCTTACTTCACTACATCAGCCAAAAAAAACACTCATTATATTTATCATAATTTCACATCTGCTGTTTTTGAAGCAATGTACCATGAGGCCATAAACTGTATTACAACTGGGCAGAAAATTCCGCTGATTTGTGGATGGACCGACTAATTCTTAAAGAACATTTTAGAAAAAAAAACAAAAAAAACCAAGCAGCGAGGCCTGAAATTGCAACTCCATAAAGGTACTAAATTACTGAGCGCCGAATGACGATTTTCCTCGATGTGATTCCGCGGTGACCGTTTTAATAAAAAGTGACAGATCTCCTTGTGATTGAGTCAATAAAATAAGGACGAGTGAGCCGGATACTCAAACAAGATTAAAGAGACAAAGAGACATAGACACAGTTTTCATAGTGACAAGGAAATGGCTCTGGGATGTAACTATTAATAGCCGCCTCGTTTGTGTTAATTAATCTTTTCACCTGGTTTAGACAATGTAATATTTAGGGGAGAAAATGGAACCATGGATCAAGGTCCAGATACTCTGGTTTTGGTTAATTATGATAAATGTACGAAACTTTTTAATTAACTGTATTTAACTGGATGCACGTCGTTAGGCGAAAGTTTTATGTGATAAATTCTTTCAATCAGCCCCAACCCCTTTTGGAATTGCGACTGGCCTAAAAACACGAGATTTGAATAAAGCGACTGAAATGAATTACATTTGAAAAAGGATTACTTACTGTATGTCTTACATGAAAATATACATTCTACGTAAGCCATAATCACTAATTTTATGCCCAATATAAATACCCCTCACCCTGGCATTGAATCTGCTGATGGTTCATTGTTTGTCTTAGTCTTGGTCAACATTAAAAGGATTTTGGGCTTCTTTACTACCTTAATGGGATTCTAACGCATCATTTAGTAGTGTTGCTCTAGCAGAATTTTCAAAAGAGCAAACAGATTTTTTTTCATATTTAATTTTGAAATTTGACATGGAGCTAGACATATTGTCAGTTTCCCAGGTGCCCCAGTCATTTGACTTGTGCTTTGATAAACTTCAGTCACTCTTTACTGCTGCACTGCAAGTTGGAGTGGTGTCGACCCCATCACCTGTTGGAAGTGTATAAAAGTATAATCTGGGGATACAATGCCTGAAAAAGAATCAGCTATAACAAGGGCACCTACGGAATCAAAATCCTTAGATTACATATGATAGTCTTATTTCAAAGTCACAAGATTTGGGGTAAAAGCATACCTCCCGGTAGGTATGGTTTTTTGAATCAAGATGAAATTTGTTGACACACCCCATTAAATAAGAAGGTATGAGCATCTTCATAATCTAAAATAAAATCATTATGGGGGTTATTTATCAAAATTCAAATTTATCTCACTATTTTTGAAAAGCCACTTCAACCAAATCAGCAGGGATTTTTCCTCCTATTTAGCAATTTTCCCGAAAAAAGTCTTGTGTAGGAAAAGTCTCGATAAGATTGTAAAAAAATTAGAATTCCCAACTTTTTTGGATTTGATGCCCGAATACTGCAAGTTTTTCGGGAACTCATAGTTACATAGTTATTCAGTTTCCCAGGTGCCCCAGTCATTGGACTTGTGCTTTGATAAACTTCAGTCACTCTTTACTGCTGCACTGCAAGTTGGAGTGGTGTCACCCCCATCACCTGTTGGAAGTGTATAAAAGTATAATCTGGGGATACAATGCCTGAAGAAGAACTAAATTCAGAGACATTTTTTTGACCCTTTGGAACTTCCAGCGAATGAAAGTTTACCCTACCTAACCAAACTTTAACATGTGGTTGAAAAAAATCTAGATTAAAAACATTCCTTATTATAATCATGACCAGTCATGAACTACCATCTTCTTTAGGCCGCATGCCATCCTTTGACCATGTGGTCTGGTCCTAGGATTCTCTGAGATAGAGAATCTTGGATTATTTTTAAAAAAAATCAAGAGATGCAACAAAAATGTGTTGCATTATAAGCCTAACTATGGTCTGGCATTTGGATTTATATGAGAATTAATTAAACAGGAATGTGTTTACTTAGCAGCAAGATTATACATGTAGACTGATGGCTCAATTCCAGTTTCCTTCCTCCAATTCCCACCAGATGTTTCTGCTTTTTTCTCATCTCTTCCTTTCTCCTTTCATTTCTATGCACATACATATGATAAAAAAAGAAATGAAAGAACCTATCAGCATTTCACGCCCAAACTGTGCATTTACCCATTATGTCAGAAAGTTGTATCAGTCAGAACCAATTCATTGTTATATTATATCTAATGTTAGAAAGTATACAAGGGGGTCATCAAGCTCCAAAGAACTTGGTTGCTCAAGACTATATTGGTCATCCGGCACCATTTGCTGAAATAAAATATAATAAAAGTGTGATGGGTGGATGAAGGCTTTATTTTTATTTATTGTACTTTTTATAGAGTGTACACTATACGTATATCTCCAGGGTATAAAGTTACATTTGGGATTTCCTTACTTCTCCTGTAAGAGGGATAAGAATATGAGTGAAGAAAAACAGATCTGATAAAAATCATCCATATAATCCCATCTCTGTCCAGGCCCATTGTTGATATGATATTGGGAAAGTGGCTTGGGGCACTAAGTCCTAATGAAGTCTTACTACAACATAGTAAGTTGTTGAAGTAGTGCCTTTAGCACAAAACACTCCACAAATTGATCCAGACGAAGGGGAAAAAACACCAGCAAGACTGCTAACATCTCAGCCTCATAAGTGGGAAAACCTTTGATCTTGATTGTTTAGCCATTATTATATATGGTTGGACAGGTATTCAACCCAGACCATCAACCTGCACATCTACTAGATGACTCCAAGACAAAGATGAACGAAAGTTTATTATAAGGCTTAGTTCCCCTAACATTGACCAAATGAGTTTTATCAGTATATTTTAAATCTGTAGCAGACAATTATGAGCAAGAATATCTCTTCTTGTCAATCAACATCCCACATCTAAGAACTTTTAAGCATTGAAAAAAAAATTCTTAATTTGTTTGTGATGCAATACTGTGTCATAGATAAACTGATGAAGTGATATTTCATATAAAACTTGTGGTTAGTATAATGTACAAACCCACACTGTACAGTTTCTCTCTCGTTATAGGCCACATGTTCGTATTGAGTTTATAACCATTCATTTCTAAAACTTAATATTACAAATAAATCGGTATTCTATTATGACCTTAATAAATTATTGGGGAAGTGTTAAATGTTACCGGAACAGTTTACAATCAATGAGAAGAAACCAGGTTGAAGTTACAGGTTCCCATAGCTAATTAACATTTGGCATCCCTTAAAGCGGCAGCATGAAACACTTTCGATTCTATGGAAGTAAATGTTTAATTAAACTCAGAACGTAACATTTAGAAGTTGGAAATACTAATCAGCCCCTGTTCCCTGCCTATAATATAGTAACTTCTAAGCAGTGTATAAAACATAGTGCTCAATTCACTTTATTAAAATATCCAATAATAATTGATTTAAAGGCAATAAAGAGTGTTCATTAGAAGGCTTATATTCAAGAAATATTGAAAGTATACCTAAAACTGTCACTTTTATTGTGAATGAACAGGATCATATGATTTGAACAGAATGTGATGATACCCAGGATTTCTCCGACAGCTCGTAAAGAACTGAAATTGAATATGATGCTTCCAGTCACTTTAATTGAAATTGAATTGCCACTTTGGGCAGAAGGTTTAGAACTGATCAATAAAATAGTACAGTTCTTGTGCTTTGGCTCCCAGTTCCACCTCAGCCAATGCCTTTCAAGCAGCTTGATACCCACACCATCATTCTGGCACTTTTGTGCAAGTTAAGTAAAACATCATTAATTTGGGCACATGGAAAAGGCCCCAGTGAAAGCATAAACGTTGGTTTAGTTGGCACAGGCTAAGATTTTGGAATGTGATCAACATTTACTCGGTTATATATGTATATAGATGGCATCTGAGTGATGAGCTTGGGTTAATTGCCCGTGATATATTTCCTTGCACAGAGTTGGTTTGCACATTAACCCTACTGGATGTAGGGAATTTCAGAACCAACAGATATAGGATCTATTATCCAGAAACCTCTTATCCAGAAAGCTCAGAATTATGGGAAAGCCATCTCCCATAGACTCCATTTTAAGCAAATAAATGAAAATGTTTAAGATGAAATCTCCATAATAAAAACTTGAAGGTAACTAAGCTGTATATAATAAAATTGGAGGCAAACACCCCTATTAGGCAAACACTCCTATTATTAGCAGACTTAAGGTCTAGTGATCGAAATTA
The DNA here is from genome assembly GCF_017654675.1 of Xenopus laevis. NCBI lineage: Eukaryota > Metazoa > Chordata > Amphibia > Anura > Pipidae > Xenopus > Xenopus laevis. The sequence goes on from NC_054386.1 coordinate 1,947,425, forward strand.
CAAAAACATCCCTTCTCCGGAAAACCCCAGGCACTGAGCATCTTGGATAATAGATTCTATACCTGTACTGGAAATAAGTTCAGATCCTTATAAATTGTATATCATGAATTTCAAATCAGTTACCTCTATAAATACAGTATATTGTTGGTCACCATCAGACAACCACCATGAGAGTCCAACCAATACATTGGCCACTTTTCTACTACTACTGTATCCCTGGCCTAGGTCCTATTCTACTATATTGACTTTGTAAAATAAAACCTCAAGTGCTATATTGCATATTGCAAAACTGTCACATTGGGGTGTCAGCATCCTCATATCAAATCACCTCTGGTCTGAATAGGCAAAGTTGTTCTTTCTCCAAGTGGAGGAAAATTCTGCACCAGAAAAACATCACAAACTGTTTTTGAATGCCATTTCTGAACACAGTGTGCATATTGTGGTTCTTTAGCTTTTATGTATTAATATTTAAGCTATATTAAAGCAACAAATGAAAGTTCTGTATTTTTCCCCCCCAAGGTTTGCATGACTGTGCTGAGTTTCTCAACTTGTGTGTGTATGCAACATATCCATGGGCCAAATGAATTGGTACAGTTTATAAACCAACCCCATAGTTTCATAGACAGCTTTTATGATCAACAGGAGAAGGGTTTAGAGTTCTCACTCCAAATGAACTGTATGAGAATGTACCATTTGTATCAGTCTATACAAATAATATTCATCAATGGAAGGCCCATATAGTGTAAAAAGAATCTATACCAGGGTATAAGGCTTAAAAGATGTGGTTGTATCAGGCTAAGCATATACATTTGCAACATCATGGCCGGGAAATCTGCCAATTTCAAGGTGTTCTTTCTGGGATTTCCTTACTAGGTCCTCTTGCTGTTTGTTGCTGTGGTTTGCACCCCTGCCTGTTGACCTATCCTCATCTGATGTCTGCCCTGGCCTGGGATATGTTTTTTGGTTTTTGTATTGTGTTACCTGGTCTGATCCTGGTTTGTTCTTTAGATTTGCTCCTCGTTCTATCTCATGTCTTTCCTATTTCTCTTTATACTGCTCTCCAGACCAAGAGTTAATCCATCATACACTTGGTGAACTTTTGTCACAGATTACTTGTAGGTTCTATTTTTTTATTAAGGCATCCAATATGTATATGCTCTGTAAAGAGAAAGGATAAGTGGTGGTGAATTTGTCCCATTTCACTTTGCCGAAAAATTCTCGAAATTCCCGAAACGGCAAAAAATTCGTGAAATGCGAATTTTGATGTTTGCGTCAATTTTGACACCAGCGTTAAAGTCAATGGGTATCCGAATAATGCTGACGGGAGCGTCAATTCTGCCGGTGAATTTTCATGGCAGTTTCAAGATTTTATTCGCCGGTGGCGAAACGCAGAAATTTGCTCCAGGCAAATTTATTTGCCCATCGCTAGAAAGGGTATTGACCAATGCATGAGTTTTTGGTTTGAAGGAAAACAGATAGGGCTGTTTTAATTATTTTAATTATTAAAGGGACACACCAGGACAGGAGGGCCCACCATAAGACATTTTGTCAGCTATAACTTTGCATTTGGAAAACCTAACTATTAATTACAAAACAAAGTGAGAGTAATACTTACTTATCCACTTTAATTCAAGAGTGTTGTAAAAATTCCAAACTAGAATCTGGTCTTCCAGGCTTTATGAGCCTGAGAAGGAAGTAACGTTTTATGTTTGGGACTATTTTAGTCTTCGGCACACCACTTACTTATATTTGGAGGTTGCAATCAATCCCAGGCTGCATCCAAGCCATAACAACTGTGTTCCAAAAGGGGAAGAAGCACTGCACCATACTCTGAGTTGTTCCCCGAAAGCTTGTGCCATGTTTCTGCTGTAATAAATGTTTTCAAAGGCAAGAGATGGCTAAATAAACATTTATTGAAACATGGCACAAGCTTTTGGGGGAACAACTCAGAGTATATCGTGGAGCATAGTGGTGTGCTTCAGCCTAGGCTTATCTAGGAACTAGAGTCTATGGATTGGATTCAAAGAACTCCAAGAATGCATAAATTTCACCCAAATTGGCCTTAAGACTGAGCTCCTCTTTATACTGCCCAGCAATTTGAAAGCCTCTACCATAAAGGATTTTTGACTGGAAAAAAAGAAGCCAATCATTTACCATTGCACGGCAGTGATGACATTTTAAGAAGTATTTTGCCTGCTGGCAAGAATTCCCCTCCTCTTCCCTCCTCTTCCCTCCTCTTCCCTCCTCTTCCCTCCTCTTCCCTCCTCTTCCCTCCTCTTCCCTCCTCTTCCACAAGCAGCACAATCCAAGTGCTAGAATTTACATTAAGTATTTATCCCAAGAATGTATCAGATGCTCATGGAACTTTGTCATGTTTTATGGATGTTCACTTCTAATTGTTCCTTAACGTCTTGGCTACTGAGATTGTGTAAAAGTAGATGCATAATTATGGCGAAAAGCCTGAAAAGCCCCCTGTGAAAAGAAAGGGCGTTGGAAGGATGGTCACCTTCAGAAAGTCATTAGGAAGAAAAGGCCATAAATATTTTCAAATGTCAGAGCTGATAGGAGAACCCAGCTAGGCGTGCGCTGTAAATCAGTAGCAGGACCTTGGGAAAGAATTTAAAAAAAGGGACAAGGTTTCTTGGTATTTTAGAAGTAATTACTTACGGAGAGAGGGTAATGATGGCACTGTAAATCACATTAAGTTTAGCCATTAGAGGTGGATCGGTTTATAAAGCGCAGAGATGATTCCTGGAAAGTTATTTCTGCTTATCAGTTTCGATTATTCATGTCCCGCCCAGCTTCTCTTCTTCATTATCACTCCTGAAAAATATTCATCGCTGAAAGGAAGCCATCATTGAAATAAACTTCCATTGCAAGAATGACAACGTCTGGACAAAAAATGGGCTCATGTTGTCAATAATTGTGTGACTGGGGCAGTAATATTAAGGGGAATGGTTCATTAGATGTTCTGATCAATGGTCCATATTCTGATGACAGTAGCAGGTCCCATGATACTCGATCTCTCTCTGTCAATCCACAGTGATCCTCTTTATTTTTATACAGGCAATGTATCTACAACAAACGTCAGGTACCGGAATAGGATCAGTTATTAGGAAACACGTTATCCAGAAAGTTCAAAATTGTTGGAAGGTCTTCTCCTATAGACTGCGTTTTAATCAATAATTCACATTTTTTAAAAACAAAACAATTCTATTGGGTTTAACTAATGTTTTAAATGTTTAATAGACATATAATTTGTAGATCATGATTTGGACAACCCCATATCTCCAACATTCTGTATAACAGGTCCCATACTTGTACTATAAAACATTAAAGGGCTAGTTTACTAACAATGGTGCTAATTTGCACTAAGAGAAACTAATCAGATCTTGGCTTTCATTTTATAATTTGTAGTACAGGTATAGGATCCCTTATCCGGAAACCCGATATCCAGAAAGCTCCGAATTACGGAATGTCTCCCATAGACTCCATTTTATCCAAATAATCCAAATTTTTAAAAATGATTTCCTTTTTCTGTGTAATAATAAAACAGTCGCTTGTACTTGATCCCAAGTAAGATATAATTAATCCTTATTGGAAGCAAAACCAGCCTATTGGGTTTATTTAATGTTTAAATTAATTGCTAGTAGACTTAAGGCATGAAGACACAAATTATGGAAAGATCCATTATCCGGAAAACCCCAGGTCCCGAGCATTCTGGATAACAGGTCCTGTACACTGTTAAAAACAAAGAGCTATTGACAACTGCACTTTATCCCCTTTACTAGTAAAAGAACCCTTTGCTGTTTTGATTGGTCCAAATAAAAGAGAATTTAATTTGATATACAGGTGTGAGACCTTTTATCCACAATGCTCGGGAATGGGGTTTTTCGAATAAGGGATCTTTCCATAATTGGGATCTTAATACGTTAAGTCTAATAAAAAGTAATGTAAACATTTTATAAAACCAATAGGGTTGTTTTGATCCAATAAGGATTAATTATATCTTAGTTGGGATCAAGTATAAGGTTCTGTTTTATTATTACAGAGAAAAAGGAAATCATTTTTATAAACTGTGAATTATTTGCTTTTAACGGAAGACGGCCTTCCTGTAATTTGGAGCTTTCAGGATAATGGGTTTCAGGATAACGGATTCCATATTTTTATGATAGTGTATGTTTTTTGTTTTTTTTAATTATTGCATTAATGATGTGTTGGTATAATATTACCTCTATACTCTATACCTCTATATACTAAAATGATTCTACCAACCGGTACATTCAGCAAGTGGGTATGGACAAGGTGCAGGTATTACAGAATTCTGCTTATGGAGCCTTAAATTCTGCTTGGTATGATTTGTAATGTAAAACAATATTGATGTTAATTTAACATGTGTAATGTGTTTATGCCAAAGAGCTGATCATTTTGTTCCTTTTGGAATCGTACAAGTACTTTGGATTATCTGCAACAATTACAAGTAAAGGTGGCCATAGATGCAAAGATCCCATCGTACGAATCAAGGATTCGCACAATTTTCGGACCATGTGTGGAGAGTCCCAACATTTTTCGTCTGGCGGAAATCGGTCGTTTAGTTGATCGGACAAATTTGATTTTGTCCTGACCGATCCCGCCGGAGCCCATTGTGCTCTCATCGAGATCTGATGTTTCAGCCATAGGGCCGAACATTCAGATTACCCCCGATATAGCCATGCCCGTTATTGGCATATCGGGGAAAGATCAGCTCGTTTGGCGATGTCGCCAAACAAATGGATCTTTTTGTCTATGGCCACCTTAACATTGAGAGCATCTTGAACTTCTAGTTATAAATGTGCTTTTCTGTTTCTATGATGACTTGTCATTGCTTCCCACTGACTTGAAAATATATAGATTATCCCATGAAATCAAATTGCCACCCATGAGCAGCTCATGTGGTCTTAGCCCAAGATCCACTGATTTGTTTTCCCATTTCTCTTAAATCTTCCACCTATGATCTTAAAGGGGACCTGTCACCCTAAGAAATAATTCCAAATCCTATTGTTTTGTGTTATTTGAGCACAATAAACATCAACTACACTATAAATATTGCTTCCTTCCTTCTTGTCTAATCCAGAATTCAAGCCTTCGGGCAGCCACCACTTTGTGGTTATCAAGAGAAGTTTAGCATCATGTCTGCACCAGAAAGGAGGATCTAATCCCCATGCACAGGCTACGCAGTTGTATTATACAAGTATGGGACCTGTTATCCAGAATGCTTGGGACCAATATCTTAAGTCTTCTAAAATACGGTCTAAATGTAAATGGATTAAAAAATAAAAATAAAAAAGGAAATTGGAACTGGATGGATGAAATGCCTCAGTTGGTTCTGTCAATGTGCATTTAATACAAAATAAGTGTGTATTTGAATACTGACCAAACTCAAATACACGCCGCTGTAAAGTTCAGCCGTTCCACTTCAGCATAGCTTCAGTATTAGCACTGGAACCTGGGAACAGACATAATGGGGTTTATCCAAATACCCTGCCTCTCAGATAAATACTGAACAGATGCACTTACATCCTTTACCAGTCCATCTTCATAGAACATGATGTATTGTTTGCCTTCCTCCTGGACTGTAGATCATTTATCAGCGATTACTGCAAAACCTTCATAAATCTGTTTACTTCATGAAATGTAGCGTTATGGTCAAACCGTCCACAGCTGCCAGGGCTTAAGCACCAGCTAAAAGCCGACATTAATGTACCGCAAACTAGAACTAACTCACTTCATACTATGGGATAGTCTAATAAACTCTGTAAACTGTCTCCTAGAAACAGAAAGTCCAAGTAATGTTTGTCAACCTACTAGATAAGTGATACATGTCATGGCAGACTGAATGGGGGGGATTATCAAAATCCGAAAATTTCTGTTAATTTACGGTAAAACAGGCCGACCAAATCCGCACAGATATTTTCCCTTATTTATCAATCCATTTTTCCGAACATTTCCTGTGCGGGGGAAAAAAACTCGATGAAATTGTGAAAAAAATGAAATCATACAAACTTTCTCAGGTTTTTTTGGATTTTTACCTGAAAACCACAAATTCTTCGAATTATTGCACGAAACCCAACGCAGATAAGGATCTTCGGGACCTCTCCAATTGACTTCTACATGAACTTAGCAGGTCTGAGTTGGAGTACTTTTTTATTTAGACCTTTAACACCCTCAGGGTTTAATAAATTCAGAAACATTTGAGTTTTTCCACAAAAAATTCAGAATTTATATTAAAAAAAACCTCAAACTTTTCGAGTTTTTGCCATTCAGACTATGATAAATAACCCACTAAGTGTTAGGGCACTTTAATTGTAATGAGTGTCACACATATTTAGCAACATTGTTTACATCCCAATTTCTTAATCTTGGGTCTCTAGATGTTGCTGGACTACAACTCCATCTATTCTTCAAAATATAATAGGGGTGCACCAAATCCACTATTTTGGGATTCAGCCGAATCTGAATCCTGCTGAAAAAGGCCAAATCCTGGCCAAACACCGAACCGAATCCTAGATTTAGTAAATCCACAAAATATAGGGGTAAAAGCATGGGGGGTCTGACCCAAGGAGTGGAAACCATAATTTTAAAGGTCATAAACACTTACTTAGTGATTGAGATGATAATAGGCTTTAGTTGTATTTGTTTCAAAAGCTGCTGTTTACGTGAATTATTTACCAAAGTCCAAATGATAAAAACTCGAAAAATTCAACTTTTTTTTTACTGTAAAATCCAGAAAGCATTTCTCTCCTAAAGTTCAGGCACAAGTCACATGACCAGGGGCAGCTGTGAAATTGACAAAATGTCTAGCCCCATGTCAGATTTCAAAATTGAATATAAAAAAATCTGTTTGCTCTTTTGAGAAATGGATTTCAGTGCAGAATTCTGCTGGAGTAGCACTATTAACTGATGTGTTTTGAAAAAAACATGTTTTCCCATGACAGGATCCCTGTAACAAATAACAATGAACCTATCTCCCAAGGCAATGAGGAGCTACTGTATAGGTTTGGCATTGGCCTCCTTGTGGCAATACCCTGTTCCCAGAGGACCTGATTATTATTTTCCCTGCCATTTAGAGGTTCTTTTATTCATTTATATGTTTATAAGACAACTTATTATATTTGCCATTTTGCAGAAACGAATGGGTTACTAAAATCCTTGGACTTCTTTGAGGTTGCAATGAAATAGTAGAAAACCAGCAGGCCACTGTATTATGTACTGGCCGAGGTGGGATGTTTCTTTTTCACCAAATGATTGTATTTGTCAAAATGGCTTCTTCCACTGTAAATGTTTATGACTATTATATGGGTATTATTAGTCACCAGGGCCCTGTCATTATTAACTGGCAGAACAAAAATAATCTACCAGCTTTTAGCTGTAGGTGCAAATAAAGGTTCTGGATATTCTGGAGCTGTTAAAAAGAATCCTTGAATAAAGAACTGTTATATTTTCTGAAAAGTACAAAACTTTGTTACAATTAAATCCAAAGGCGATTTAATTCGAAGAGCAGCTTTTGCAGGACTAGAATGTGAATATATTTTATTGTACTGGAGCTGAAAAGCCATTGTCATCTCTAATACATGACATGTTTGTTAAAGACTGTGTGTGTGTGTGTGAATAAATTGCTTTTTTGGCTGAGTAATTTCTCCCTCCTGAAACTGACTCAAGAAGACAGGGAATGGGGAGGGTTGAGTTGGGAATCTACATACGGTCTGACAAGAAGAAGAGCTCATTAAGTACATATGTGCCAATCTACTCAGCAGATGATCTGGGCAGTCAGAAAAGATGGGAACGTGGCTGGTTTGTGGGCAGTCGAAGCATTAGTGTCCGCTCTGCTGGAGCCTGAATATGTTCTCCTAATTGGATACCTGTTGTCCATAGCAGATGAGGCTCCAGCTTGAATTCAATACACATTCCATTAGCTGACTTGTGTCATGTTGTGTTATGGGACATGCAGAGAATCCCATTGCTTCTAGTTTAGACATGACACGTCCAACATCCAAACTGATTTAGCCAGAGCAGATGGACATTTCTTGACCACAGTGATTTCCATGAGGCTTCTGCACGGAGCCCCAGACTATATGTAAGAACAAAACCAGCTCATTGGAAAAGAACTAGGTTTAGAGTAGTAATGCATTGAGGCATTGAAGTAAATGTTCGTCAAAATTTTTTGATATGCAACAAATTTTTAAAGTCAATGAGCATTTTTCTTATGGCAACTTTTTTGTCTCATCGACGATTTTGTCTTGGTTGCGGCAAAATTTTTCGCAGCTGATTTTTGCCGCCGTTTCGTGAAAAATTTGCAGATGCCGAAATGGATTTTATTGAAAATGAAGGCTCAAAGTTGTGCTTTTTGCAACCCCAAAAAAGTGTTCAGCGCAGGTCCAACTCAATGAACCCTCCCTTAAAACGGAGAGGCTCCAAAAAGCATCTCCCCAAACCCCAAGGCCTGATGGCTCTACAGGTATCCAGAGTCGTTGGGCCTTACCTTAACAAAGCTAAAGAGGGTCCTTTTACACCTGCCCCCCTGGCCAAAAGGCACAAATGGGCAAGGATGTTCAGACCCTTTTTCACCTTATAGCTGGGGAGAGGCCCTTTCTCCACTGAGGTTGCAGTAGTATGAATGCAAAACCAAACACTGGAGATATTTAGAAACATGCTTAAACTATACAAGATCCTTTACAACTCATTGCGTGCACCAATGGAAGTGATATCATTCAACACAGGGGAATCGACATATTGCGCATCGCTGAGGTTCATGTTTAGTATTGTCTGTTAGATATGGTGTTATACTGCGATTCAAGGTAGTTTGGCCAGGATATCCCTTCCGTTACCCCAAATATCCTTTCTCCCTCCCTCAAAAGACACAACTACTGATGTCATTCAAGGTTAGAAGTATTTATTGCATACAATGAGCATTAAATGACAGAAAAGCCATTATATAACTGTTTCCGTCTATTGTTTCAAGACACCCACCTGGGACCCAGACAAAACTACATTGTCATCAAAAATCCTGTTTTTCTAATAAAATTAGAGATTCTGCATTTTGCCTGTCAGCAGCCTTCATTTTGGCGAGTTACACTGTGTGTCAGTTATTTACCAAATAATCTTAAATGAGTTTTGTTGACGGACAGGAATAATCTTAGCACTGAATGTGTTAATAGTGATGGGCGAATTTATTCGCCAGGCGCGGATTCACGGCGAATTTGCGCGATTCGCCGCCAGCGAATAAATTCGCAAAACGCCCGCGAAAATTTGCGTCAAAAACGGGCGCCGGCGTTAAAAACGGGCGCCGGCGTCAAAAACGGGCGCTGGCGTCTAAAAAATTCGCCCATCACTATGTGTTAACTGTCAGCTGAACAGAAACCGTTTCACTTCGGAATTCCCGGTGTCTTTTCCTGTTATAGCCTTACAATTAACAACTGTAGGTGAGGTATTTAGAATGTGTATTTTATAAGATTGGCAGATGTTTACTGGGTCTGGTTTTCAAACACATACAGTGAAATATGACTTTGCTCATAACAAAGATGTGGCCATTAAGGTCGATTAACATTATTAGTGATGGGAGAATTTATTCGCCAGGCGTGTATTTGCGCGATTCGCCGCCAGCGAATAAATTCGCGAAATGCCTGCGAAAATTCGGCCGAAAAAATTTGCGTCAAAAACGGGCGCCGGCGTCAAAAACGAGAAGCCGGAGCCATTTTGCAAATTTTTCGGCGTTTTGCTAATTTCGCCCGAAATTCGAGAATTTTCCGGCGAAGCGAAACGGCGCAAATTCGCCCATCACTAAACATTATTCTTTGGTTAGTTTACATAACACAATAGCTAGTGGGCTATATGGCGATGATGAATAAAAATGAGGGATTCAGATAGGTGGATTATTTAGAAATAGAATATGTGGGATATCATTTGTTCCAATATGATGATATTTTAGATGAGTTCCAGAATAAATGTAAGTTCTTCAGGGTGTTCCCTCCATTGATCAGGTCAGTCTTCCAGCTGTAGAACCTGTTACTCTGGGAAAGGCTCCTGCGGTTGCTTCTGCAAATGTTTGGCTCATCACCGATGGTGTTTCTTCAGCAAGAGTTAGTGAGCTGACTGTATAATAGGCAATACCCACCCACAAGTCTTTGCTCAAAGAGATCATGTTGCTGTTATAACTGTATATCAGCCCTGTACTGGAGATGGGTGGGTGGACCCCTGTAGACAGTTGCCGCAGGCAGCGCCATTCCATTCCTTATAAAAGACCAAAGAAGGCTTAAAAAATTGTGATTAGTTCCAAAAATGCTGCAATAAAGACATTTTACTCTGTTCAGGTTATTTTGGATTGTTGTCAATATGGTGCATGCAGGTGGCTGCTTCCAACCATCTTCATTTAGATCCACTTTTAACCTGCCACTAGGCATGAATGGGTTATATAGCAATATGGGCAAAGCTTGCCAAAGTCATGAACCACAACATGAACCAAAACAATCAACCAAATGGCTTCTTTCTAACTACACTAAATTAAAAGACGGTTAGTTGGTACCGGTTTCAGGAGATGGGCATCTGCCTTTCTTGCTATATAACGCCCTACAAATGGGCTCACTAACCCTAAAATTATAAAGAGGTAGTTTATACTGTATTCTTATATAAAAAAAGACATAATTATACATCTGCTTGAGCAAAGCCATTTCAATCCACCATGTTTGTTCTTATGTCTTTCTTTTTGCTCTGAAGTTTGATACTGATAATATCAGGGCTTTGTCAATACGCCGTAATAATGATATGATGTCTGTTATGCTTTAGGAATAAGTGTGTATTAAACCAAAACACAGCAGGTTTTTGATGATTGAACAGCCCTATTTTCATTTCTTTTTCTAAAGAAATAATTGATATCATGACATAAAAGTGGTCAATGGCAGCAGGTTCTAAGGCTCTAGTGGGTTCTTGCCCTTCTGACATTTATTGGCCTCCTCATTATGATAGCTTTTATTGTGCATTGAATGGGACTCACTACAAACATTACTTTTCAAAGTCATTTTTGCCTTTCTCTTGGCTAAAACATTTTTTTTTAATCTTTAACTAAAAGTACCTTTATGTTAATCAATACACGTTAATATAAATAAAGAATATTATCAGTATTAAGAAATCATTGGCACTGGTTGCTGTGGGTTCCCCTGCAAATATACAGAGCGCAGATCTACAGAAATGCAGAGAGCATCTATTGGCACAAGTATTGGACTGTGCAACTTTGTGCAACTAATAAATGGTTCTAAATAACCCCTATGCAAACTAGGGTTAGGGTTAGGGTTAGGGTAACCCTATCATTTACAATCACTACGTGCAGTTACTAACAAATCAAGGTAGCCATAGTTGTTGCCCAAAAAATGCCAGTTGAGGGATTAAAGGTACTTCTTGCATATTTGTAGAGCTACACCCCTATTTCCATCCTACAACTTCTTGCAAATCATGTGTAGTGCTTCTATTGATGTAAGGGAACCCTGGAACTACCACCAGGCAGGGGAAGCCTCGGAGTTCCCGGAGTTTTAATGTGCCACATTCCTAAATGTCCCCTTATATACAACATTTTGATCACATTTTGTGATCAATGTTATATACAATACAATTGATCACATTTTGTGATCAATTACTTTCTTCATCCACACAGGCCAGCAGTCAATAATGGTGAACTTCTCTTTTCTGTATTTTATTTCATTATGGGAAAAGAAATGTTGCTGAGCCATTCAAGCTCATTGAGTATTTCAGGGACGGTTTTTGAAATGAAGATCGAAATAGACTCTGACTCTCCACATCATTGGGTTTTATTTTAGAATAAATAAACTACTTCCCATGATGATTCTGGTGCCACTGAGGATGCCATTAAGAAAATGGCTAAAGACTCAATTTATTGCGATAATCATGGCAACGATGGGGGAAAAAAACTTCTGCTGGCTGGTAATTGATTTATGGTTCATTTAAATGTATAGAGTCGTTTCCACATCATTTCTTATCCTCGTTAATGATACCAGTAGGCCTGGGAGAAAAAAAATATTTTATATTCTCCCTAGAAGTTATTGCATTCCAATGGATTTAATATTTTGAAAAAAATCACTCCACACAAATAGTTACCACGAATCATAGCAAATGTGCTGAATTTAAACCAAATGGGTTAATTTCTATAATTTATTTTTAATATCTTGATTTGACATATTTAGCCAATGGATAATGGTGTAAAGCTCAGTATAACCCTTCCCCGTGTGTCAGATCAATTGTAAGATAACTTGCTTTGCTTTTGGTTCAGCCAATCTTCATTTCAAACCTCTTGTAGGTGCCCCATTGGGGACGTATTAATTCATATTAATAGGGATCAGCATTTTATGATCAAGGCACAAATTTGTGTCTAACCCTATAGGTGTAAAAGTCTCATTAACAAAACAAGTAAAACACTAATTAAACAAAAAGTGTGTATTTCATACAATTTGATTTGTAAAATGTTTTTAACTCACACTTGCGTTATTTTACTAGTTTTAGCTAGTGATGGGTCGAATTTATTCGCCAGGCGCGAATTCGGAGCGAATTTGCGCGATTCGCTGCCAGCGAATACATTCGCGAAACACCCGAGAAAATTCGCCCAGAAAAATTCGCCGGCGTCAAAAAAATTTTTCGCCAAAACGGGCGCCGGCGTAAGAAAAAACGGGCGCCGGCGTCAAAAACGGACGCCGGCGCCGTTTCGCGAATTTTTCGCCGTTTCGCGAATTTCGCTGGAAATTCACGAATTTTTCAGCGGATCGAAACGGCGCAAATTCGCCCATCACTAGTTTTAGCTTAATGAATGAGGCAATATTAGCAATTTGAGTGAATATATTATCTAAAGGAAAAGTAAAGCCTCCCAGATTTTTTTTTAGTTTTAGCAGCAATTAGACACTTGACCTAAGATAATAAAACATATTTCTGATACAAATCCCTATATTATGCAAAATAACATTTCTTGTATTTAGGCCCTTAGAAACCATTTAAATTTTGCCTTTAGCTCCATTGTTGACATCAGTACTTGGGTCTTGAGTAGTTATCTTCTTTTTTTTAATAGGGATGCACCGAATCCAGGATTCCGTTTGGGATTCGACCAGGATTTGATCTGATTAGGCTGAATACTTGTGCCTGGACGAACCGAATGCAAATTTGAATATGTAAATTAGGGGCGGGAAGGGAAATCATGTAACTTTTCAACTTTTTCAAAACAAGGAAGTAAAAAATGTTTATCCACCTTTTTCCTTTCCTGCCTCTAATTTGCATATCAAATTAGGATTCGGATTTGTTTCAGTATTCGGCCAAATCTTTCATGAAGGATTTGGCAAAAACAATATTGAATTCGGTGCATCCCTATTTTTTAATAACTAATGTGAGTTTCCACTTTATCACCACAGTAGTGTTCTTTAGTGATGGGCGAATTTGTCCCGTTTCGCTTCGCCATGAAATTCGCCAATTTCCCACGAAATAAACAGCAAATTCTTTCCATTTAATCTCCCACTTGCTTGACATCTGCCTTGCTCATTGCACTTGTTCAACCCACTGGCCCTGGGCCATCAAATGCATAGTTAGCTCTAATCCAGGCATAAATTCTCCTTTTGGGGTGTAATGTTGGGGATCCTTAAAGGGATACTGTCATGGGAAAAAACGTTTTTTTCAAAATGAATCAGTTAATAGTGCTGCTCCAGCAGAATTCTGCACTGAAATCCATTTCTTAAAAGAGCAAACAGATTTTTTTATATTCAATTTTGAAATCTGACATGGGGCTAGACATTTTGTTAATTTCCCAGCTGCCCCAAGTCATGTGACATGTGCTCTGATAAACTTCAATCACTCTTTACTGCTGTACTGCAAGTTGGAGTCATATCACCCCCTCCCTTTTCCTCCCAGCAGCCAAACAAAAGAACAATGGGAAGGTAACCAGATAGCAGCTCCCTAACACAAGATAACAGCTGCCTGGTAGATCTAAGAACAACACTCAATAGTAAAATCCAGGTCCCACTGAGACACATTCAGTTACATTGAGAAAGAACAACAGCAGCCTGCCAGAAAGCATTTCTCTCCTAAAGTGCAGGCACAAGTCACATGACTGGGGGCAGCTGGGAAATTGACAATATGTCTAGCCCCATTTCAGATTTTAAAATTGAATATAATAAAATCTGTTTGCTCTTTTGAGAAATGGATTTCAGTGCAGAATTCTGCTGGAGCAGCACTATTAACTGATGTGTTTTGAAATTTTTTTTTTCCCATAACAGTATCCCTTTAAGGGCAAGTGATGTTGGACTGGATAAAGATGGTGGCGGCATAAAGCGGCGATCGTATCTAATGACAATATTTAAAGTAAGCAAGCAGTCTGAAAGAAAATGATATAGAGGGATCATTTAACATGATGTTTAGATTTAGGGTATTTATCATATACGGACCTTTCCTTCTTTAAAGCTTCTGTAAAAACTACAGTTTCCAATGCAAAAGTTCATCTGTCAATAAAACCATTACTAATAGTAAATTTGCAATTATTTGGACATTTTTTTCTTTGCTTTTGAGAATTATATAATAAAACAAGGACCACATGGGTTTGGCAAGAACATATTCAGCAGGTGACATAAGCAACAGCGAGTAAAAGTAAGTTGATTTTATTCCTACATGCAACACCTAAATGGCCCGTGACATTATAATGGAGAGAAGAAATTACTGTGCAAATTTGATCAGAACAGCAGAGTGTTTATTAAAATTAGGGATGCACCGAATCCAGGATTCGGTTCGGGATTCGGCCAAGATTCGGCCTTTTTTAGCAGGATTCGGATTCGGCCGAATCCTTGTGCCTGGCCGAACCGAATCCGAATCCTAATTTGCATATGCAAATTGTGGGGTGGGCGGGATTTCATGCGACTTTGTGTTACAAAACAAGAAAGCAAACCAATTTTTTTCCACTTTTTCCTTTCCCGCCCCTAATTTGCATATGCAAAGTAGGGTTCGGATTCGGTTCGGTATTCGGCCAAATCTTCCAAGATGGATTCGGCCCAATCCAAAATAGTGGATTTGGTGCATCCCTAATTAAAATGATCCAAGCTGGGCCCTTCTATTATATCATGACTCCCACAAGAACATTAGATTCACCTCTGAATCACTGTGTTTAAAACCAGAGGAAGCCATTTCTATATTGGCTTTAGCGGCAATGTTGTCAATCTTCTAAAAGATGGAGAAAATCCTATCAGCTCCCTGCAGTGTCCCGGCTGACAAAGCCAAAGCAACTTTAACCTCTTTGTCCTGCTTCAAAAAGGCCTTTGGTCCATTAAGTGTTTCCAACTAATCCCAGTGATCTTGTTCCAAGAGCTGTAAAAGGTTAGAAATCAGCTTAATGCTGGGAAGAATAGCTTTCCATGCTACTTTCTGTGTGAATAACTGACATACATGTGGCGACATTCCGCCACTTAAATAAAATATATGCGCTTTAACCACTGGCAGCAATAGAAAAACTTTCACAACAAAAACACAAGGAACGGCAATGGCCATTTCCAGTATTATTACTTTAACAACCTTTTTGGACACAATTACCCCTTGCAGTTATTTCACACACAGAAATGGAATGTTGGAAAATAATCAGAATGATTTAAATATAGAATTTTTTATGTTTGATAAGATCCCTAAACGTCATGCAGATGCAGAACTGCCTGTTCAGAATGATTCAGCTTCTATATTTGAAAGGCATGATGGATACTAGTCATTGGCAACTGCTTTTTCTTGTGTCATTTTACTATGAGGTGTATGTTAGAACTGGTATAGTATCCGTTATCTAGAAACCCATTATCCAGAAAGCTCCAAATTATAGGAAGACCATCTGTTCCATCTTAAACCAATAATTCACATTTTTAAAAAGGATTTCCTTTTTCTCTGTAATAATAAAACAGTACTTTGTACATGATCTATGCTAAGATATTATTACCGTATATACTCGAGTATAAGCCGAGTTTTTCAGCCCCCAAAATATGCTGAAAAACTCTACCTCGGCTTATACTCAGGTCAAGCGCAAAAACGGTCGCTGGCGTCTGAGAATAGTCGCCGGCGTCTAAGAATAATCACCGGCGTACAAGAATAGTCGCCGGCATCCAAGAATAGTCGCCGGCGTCCAAGAATGGTCGCATCCAAAAACGAGACGCCGGCACCTCCATTGAGAGCAGAAACCCTCAATTTTTTGATTGAAACTTACCAGAAGCTGCTGCATTTCTCACCCTGGCCTTATACTCGAGTCAATAAGCTTTCCCAGTTTTTGGAGGTAAAATTAGGTACATCGGTTTATACTCTGGACGGTTTATACTCTAGTATAGACTGTAATCTCTAATGGAGGCAAAATAAGCCTATTGGGGTTATTAAATGTTTAAATGATACTTATGGTATGGAGATCCAAAATGTGCAAAGACCCCTTATCCGGAAAACCCCAGATCCCAAACATTTTGGATAAAAGCTACTATACGTGTATTAAAAAGCAACTGCCATGAGTTGATGTAGAATGCGGTGTTGCCAGTTTTGAAGCATCAAAGACTCTGGGATACTACAAGAATGGTCCCCAGCATATATGTTTTAAAGGACATTGCACCTTACAAGTTATTGAGGGTCTGATAATTAGTGATGGGCAAATCTTTTCCAGCGAAATTCGCAAAAAGTCGAAAAATTCACAAAAACGGAGCCAGCATCTAATTTTTGACACTGACATCCATTTTTGACCCCAGCATCCGTTTTTTTTTATGCCGGCGAAAATGCGTCGGTGTCCAGAAAATAAAGAAATAAGAAAATAAAGCTGCTAGAATGGCCCAGTCAATGACCAGACTGGATTCCAATTGAATGGACTCTATGGAAAGAACTGAAGATCAGAGTTCATAGAAGAGGCCCCTGGAACCTTCAAGATTTGAAGACAAGGTACTCAGCGCATATTTATCCGTAAATGTTTGTATTGCCCATGTTTTTCCCTGAACTCTAAAATATTGCACTGCTGTACCCAACTTTTTATGAACTTGCATTGCGAAAAAAAATTCGTAAATCAGATGGGTGTTTGTACGAGAACGAGTTTGTATAAGTGCAGCCACTGTCTGAGGCTGTTGTGCATAAAAATGGCATTGACAGCAAATTAAATTTGTAATTTGCAAAACTGTTTTTCAAATATTTTTTCTTCCATCAAAGTCGTGGCATAAGTGTGTGTATAAATATAACACAATTTCCATTTTTTGTCATATTTAAAAAGCTCTTAAGTACATTCCCAGTGTGAAAAAAAATTGCAATTCCATTTGCACATTAGCACCATCCAGGTTTATAAATATAACAATGGGCAGGGCAAATATATTCATGGTGTGAATCATTCTGCGCAGCGCGACGCTTATAAATGAGCCCTAGTTTGTGTGAAAGAATGGGTCAAAATCCCACCCGAGCAATACATGCGACTAGAATCTGTACACGAAAACGCATTGAAGTCAATGGGCATCAAAATTATTTTGACATTAGCAAATTTTTATGCGAGCGACAATTTTTTTTGACTTGCTGGATTTTTGCCGGCGAAGTGTCACCGCAGTTTTGAGAATTAATTCGCTTGTGGCAAAATGCGGAAATTTGCCACAAATTAGTGTCTGGCGAATTTATTCGCCCATCACTATACAGGAGGCTTGAAGCTGTCATTACCAACAAAGGTTTTTCTACTAAGTATTCAATACATTTCAGTAAGGGGCAGATTTATCAAGCGTCGAATTTCTCCGACATTTGAATTTGAAGTCGGAGGATTTTATTCATCATACGATCGTATTCCGATTGTAGTAGGATCGTACAATCGTACTCCGATTGTACTTTGAAGTGTACAATTCGAGCGATTTTATCGTACTCTACGGGGCCAATTCACAAAGGGTCGAATATCGAGGGTTAATTAACCCTCGGTATTCGACTGGGAATTAAAATCCTTCGACTTCGAATATCGAAGTTGAAGGATTTTAGCGCAAATAGTGCGATCGAACGATCGAAGGATTATTCCTTCGATCGAACGATAAAATCCTTCGAATCGAATGATTCGAAGGATTTTAATCCAACGATCGAAGGAATATCCTTCGATCAAAAAAAGTTAGCCAAGCCTATGGGGACCTTCCCCATAGGCTAACATTGACTTCGGTAGCTTTTAGATGGCGAACTAGGCGAACCAAATGTTGTTACTAATTTCACAAATCAGGGAAATCGAACCCCTTTTCGCTTTCGAAACTCCCTGGTTCTGCCGAGTTCCTTGTTGAGGAGTTTGTAGTAAAACAAATGAGCTGAAATGGGAACATATTCATGTTTTAATTAAAAGAAAGGCTTAATATAGTTTTCAAAAAAGCCATTTTTATTGTCCTCATATTGAATGAAGGTGTCAATAGGTGTATACTCCCCTTCAAGCCTGGAAATGAAAGAAAGCATTTATGGAAACTAAAATAGTGTGTTGTGTTGGTTTTCTAATGCCTTAAAGTTTTTTATGTAAACCATTATGTTGTGATACAAATGAATAATGTACCTGACTCAGTGTCGAACTGGCCCACCAGGGTAACCAGGAAAAGTCCCGGTGGGCCCAAGTGTCAGTGGCCCCTCATGCTACTAGATATTTGGCTTATTTTATGGCCATTCCCTATTTCTTTGAGAACAAAGAAGCTAAATAGATGGAATAATAGATTATAGTATGTAAAGAAAAGAGACTAGGAGAATAGAGGTTTGACTCGAGAGGAGAGGAAGAATAATAGTATTAAGAGATGGCCCCTGGTCTAAGATTACTTGGTGGGCCCCTGGTCAAAGGTTTTTGGGTGGGCCCCTGGTGTCACAGTCCGACACTGACCTGACTCTTGGGTTCTTCTTCCTTTAAGACTTACCAACTGTCACGTGATGATACGTCCAAGTGTAAAATGAAATAGGCAAGCAACAAAAATGACTATAAATCTTTAAAAGTGAAAGCAATTGAAACTTTTTCCACCAATATTTTACTCATTCGCTACATCATGCGCATTCTGTCCATGCAAAAACAAATTCTGTTATTTTGATGATAGTGTTTCTTTAATACCGCCAGCTGGATATAATAACTTGTCTGTTTTTTAGGAAAAAAAAAAAAAAAGAACAAATGGACTAGAACTTCTGGGGAAAGACATAAAGCAGAGGATTCAAAATAAAACCTTATCGGCAAGAAACCCTTTTGCAATATCACAGTGGAAAAAGATTTAATTAGAAGATATGATTTTTGAATCCTGAGGAGCGTCTGTGATATCTCAACTTTGAGAATGTTTTCTTATTTTGAAGCACAAGAAAGGCTAATGGTATATTAAATCACAAGTATGACATTCAGAACACCTTCATAAACTTCGATTAAAGGGGAAGTTTACATTCATAAAACATATTTTTAATAGCAGTAAACAAAGAAGGACTGTTTTTCAACTGCTTTCTAGGTTTTTAAATAGTTTTGTTTAATTTTACTCCATATTTTAGGCCTGGAAACCAGGTCATTGGCTTCTCCCATTTACAGGCACTTTGGCAATTTATTAACAGGCATAGAGGTCAATTCACTAGCGAATGTGCGTTGGTAGTTTCACGCCCTATTGCCAGGCGAATTTTCACTCAGGAAAACTATCGTTAATCTCACTAAAGTGCAAATTTCCGTTACCTTTTTATCCAGAGTTTCCTTCCCCACCTTAGACCTGGCAAACTTATAAGATGAAGGTCATTTGTTATAATAAGTGGCCACTTCAAGCATTTGTACGAACTTCTCTAATAAAGACATATACTGTATTCGACCAATATGAACCTGTCCTATTTAAATTGACCTAAGCAGTAGCGATCCTAGAGGGGGGCGGGCCCTGGTGCGTGATTTTATTCAACTAAAAAAAATTCTAAAATTCATAAATGACGGCAAATTTCAACGTTTTGCGCCAGTGAATAAATTCATGAAACTGCTACAAAAATATTTGGGCGCGCGTCAGAATAGTCGTGCGTCACAATTATTCGGATGCCCATTGACTTTAATGCATTTGGACAAAATAGGCAGGCATATAACAATTGTCGTAGGCATCAAAATTGATGTGGTCAGAATAACTTTGATGCCCATTCACTTCAATGCGTTTCGCAAATTTTTCACAGTTTCGCTTATGTTTCGCCATTTTCTAGCGAAGCAAAATGGGACAAATTCGCCCATCACTAGTGGTAATCAAGGCAATCTCAAGATGAGTGCATGCTAAAAACCAGAATAAACAAAATAACAATGTTTCAGAAGCAAACACAAATAAGATAATTTGGGAATGAAGCTTCTTTACACATCTGAAAGTTGCACTATATTATTCCCAGATTTTATTTCGTTTTACCAGTTCTTTTAAAGGAGAAGTAATGGCATTTTTACGTGGGAGTACTAAAAGTTAGGCACCCCAAGTAATTGTATCAACTTACCTGACACCCCAGGCCTGTGCATCTATCAGGAGAAAACCCGGGGTTATTCCAGCGAGCACCACGGAACGATCGTCTTCCTGCTTCTTCTTTCTTCTCTACCTCCTCTAATATGGGGGATAATGTCCCCTTTAAAAGTTAGGAGGAGTTCAAGGGGTTTTTTAAAATATTTTGTGGTAGGTTGAGATCCAAGAACACTCCCTTATCTATTTATTAACTGCTGAAATGGAACAGGAAATTAGGGTTGGGCATATTCACTCTGAAAATCCATGAAACAGCAAAAAATTCACCAAATGCATTGGAGTGCTTGTTGCGCGACTTTTTTTTCAAACCATTTTTTTTTTACAATACATTACTATCTGTGTTTATTTGCGGCAAAATATTTTGCTCATTCCTAAACAGGATCATTTTTATATCCGTTACTGGTAGGAAAGCACCCGGATACAGGATTTGGCTGAATTCTAGCAATTTCAGAAAATTTGGATTTGGCTGAATTTTTTGGTTTCAAAAATGTGAACCCCTATTGCTGCTGGTGAAAGCATTCATATGATAGCTCTTGGTTGATTAACTACAAATTTGCATATGCAAATGATGGCTGAGATTTAGTTCTATATTAAGCCAAGTCTTTTGTGAAGGATTTAGAATATAGCTTAAAGGAGAAGGAAAGCTACGGAGGCATTTTATTGCCAATAGATTAGCTGCAATAGTACAAGCTAGAATGCTATATTTATTCTGTAGAATATTTTACCAGTAAAAAGCTCTAGAAACTCTCTGTTTGTTTAGAATAGGAGCTGCAGTATTAATGTGGTGTGACATCACTTCCTGCCTGAGTCTCTCCCTGCTCTGGGCTCAGATTTCAGTAGAGAAGGGAGGGGTGGGGGGAGAGGAGCAAACTGAGCATGCTCAAGCCCTAGCCCTGGAGGTTTAAGCTGAAAACAGGAAGTCTGATACAGAAGCCCATGAGTACACAATAGAAGGAAAGAAATGCAGTGTTTCTTTTGACAGGGGACTCAGAGCAGCATTACTTTGGGGGTTTACTGGTATATTTAGATGGACCTTTCTGATAAGGCTTACTTAGTTTTAATCTTTCCTTCTCCTTTAATAAGACATTACAAGCCCCTACAATTGCAGGGGTACATTTAATC
This sequence comes from Xenopus laevis, assembly GCF_017654675.1. NCBI lineage: Eukaryota > Metazoa > Chordata > Amphibia > Anura > Pipidae > Xenopus > Xenopus laevis. Next base: position 1,969,033 of record NC_054386.1, read on the forward strand.
CATTCTCCTTCTGTCCAGTGGGGTAGTAAAACAATTGTAGATCTCCTAAGGATCCCATAGAGTGAAGGCGAGATTTGGGGCATGCGCTTATTCATTTTTATAGATATTCCTTGAAGCCTAGTAAGGTTAAGATTTTGGATTCTAGATATTCCAGGAACTATTGCACCATCATTAATACAATTGTTTTACTCCTTTCTGGGTGTAACTTACTGGTTCTTTCTTTTTATAATTATGGAATGGACCTGCAGTGTCCCCTACAAAAACATCTACTTCCAACTGGAAAGGAGTTACATGCAGAAATTACAAAAGGGTGACAAAAAAGAATGAAAACACCCTGTACTAAAATTTTGCTCGAGTTTGTAAAATCTCTGGGGATGGGGAAACTACCAGAAGAGCATTTCCTGTAACTGCTCATCTCCCCGAGACTCCACCAATAGAGATGGGCGAATTTGCGCCGTTTCGCTTTGCCGAAAAATTCGCGAAATTCGGTTTTGATGCCGGCGTCGTTTTTTTCGAAAACAAAAATCGCGCTAATTCGCGACTGCCGAATAAATTCGCCCATCACTATCCACCAATGAGTTTGACACGAATGAAGCCTAAAATGTGTCAGCGAGAACACAGAAATACTATTTGAGACTGATAGATTGGTGGAACATGACTACAGCATGGATCTAGCCAAGGAACACCTTTGAAGTGCTATTATGAAAAAACAAAAATGCTGTTATTTGCATCATAACTAATTGTGGGGTTCAAAAGTAGGGTTGCAAATAAGACCTGTTAAACGGGAAGTAAAGTGTAAAATAGAATAAGACTAGAAATGCTGTATTTTGTATGCTAAACATAAACATGAACTTATTGTACCACAAGTCTAATCAAACAAATGATTTATGCTTCAGGGGGTCACCATCTTGTAACTTTATTATACATCTTTGCAAGACCAAGACTGTGCACATGCTCAGTATGATCTGGGCTGCTTAGGGATCATCGTGAATGATCAAAACAGCACAAGTCAAATAATATCTGCCAGAAGCCGATAAAGCAATGGGAAGGTCCCCATAGGCTTGCCTAAGTTTTTTTGGTTGAAGGATAATCCTTCGATCGTTGGATTAAAATCCTTCGAATCGTTCCATTCGAAGGATTTAATAGTTCAATAGAACGATTATTCCTTCGATCGTTCAATCGAAGTATTTTGCGCAAAACCCTTCGACTTTGATATTCGAAGTCGAAGGATTTTAATTCCCAGTCGAACATCGAGGGTTAATTAACCCTCGATATTCGACCCTTGGTGAATTAGCCCCGAAGTGTATGAAACCCAGCGCAGACAATAATATCTTTAAATTGCAAATAGGACCTCTGCCATTAACTTCTACAGGACCTCGACAGGTTGAAGATGTAGCATTTTAGAATTAAAAAAAATTTCCACTAAAAATTAAGATTTTATAGTAATAAAAAAAACAAAAAAAAATTAGTTTTTACCATTCGGACTTTAGAAATGTAAAAAAAATGATTTGTCTTCCTCTTCTGCCTTTCTCCAACTTCCATCTTTGGGATCAGCAGTCAAAAAGCTATTGCTACAATTTTATTGTTATATTAACATTTATTACTTATCTTTCTATTCAGACCTTCCTCCTATCCATCGTCCACTCTCGTTCAAACCACTACTTGGGTGCTAGGCTAAATTGGACCCTAGAAACTGCTGAAATGAACTAGATTGATTTGAAGGCTAACTACCCCTCAACTCATTAATTTGACCTTCGGATTGTTGAATGGTTATTAACTCTCTGGCCACTTTGACCACTGTCTATTCTTCCCTGATCCAAACCCTCTTTTCTACCTGTTAAAACAATGTTGGACAAACACAGCGAATGTGGCTCATTTGTATCAACAAATTATACAAGGATTGCTATTAAAATGTCTGTATATGGTTTCAATGACGCACAAACCATGGTTCTTCAGTTGGCGCTTGCCATTTACATATTCCTGCCGAACTCTTGCCAGGCCATGGAAACCCAGACGTCAGGGCTGAACGTTTGAAAGAGAGTCTTAAAGCCATAAGTGCATCTTGGCCATTAAAGGAAATCAAAAGCTGCCTTTGCTTGGAATAACTATTATTATCATTATTATCATAAAAGGTGAGAGTGGCAAATCGCTCTTATTTAAAAAGCAAGAAATAAAATTACCCCGTTGTCTACTTTCCAGGTCAAAAAAAGGTGCTTATTGTGTGTAGCTTCTGACGAGGGTGACAGCTATATTTACTTGTCATGTCGCACAAGCAATATCCAACATTGGCAGCAAAACACACTATTTTCTGCTCTCTCTGAAGATAATTAGACTTCCCTTTTGTTGCAAATAAGATGAAAAACAGCTTTAACTGCCTGTGAAAGTGATTAAAGTAACCTGTACAGAAGCCCATTACTTGAGACCTATTTCTTTTAGACGCATCATTTCTCAGTTTAGAGGAAAACATAAAGAATGCATGAAAAAAAAGAAACATTTCAAATTGTCAAGATGCTTTAAGCAAAAAATTAGAACTCGATTAAAGATGTTCTCAGTAGCTTGTTAACAAGGAGAACTTAAACTTGAACTTTTTTTCATTATAATTAGGGGATAATGGCGTGCGTCAGGAAGGTAAACAATTTACTGAACATTTTCGAAGATGCTACTGGAAACTCCATTACTATTTTATGTAACGCAACAAATGCACAAACTTTGCTAGCAATAACACTGGCCCGCTCACACCCCCTGCACCCCGGGAGTTCCGCCACTGCAACCCATGGTGTCTGTACTTACATTGGTCAGTGTAGGGGTGGGATACACATGTCACAGTAGAAGATAGGATAGTCATATTACAGTAACAAACCATTTTATAAAGCATCAGATCTTAAAGGAGATGGAAAGGTTTAGTGCACTTGGGGGTGCCAAATGTTATACCAGTGAGCACCACGGAGCGATCCTCTTCCGTCTTCCTTCACGCGGCTGCATTGAATGAAAAGTCGAACGTTAACTAAAAAGTTGGCTATTTCGCTCAACTGCGCATGCGTCTTGCCCCGGGAAAATTGAAGAAAGAAGAAGACGGAAGAGGATCGTTCCGTGGTGCTCACTGGTATAACCCCTGGCCGGTGCAGTTTTCTGCTGATAGGAGCACCGGCCCGGGGTTTCAGGTAAGTCAATACAATCACTTGGGGGGTGCCTAACATTTGGTACCCCCAAGTGCACCAAGCCTTTCCTTCTCCTTTAATAAAAAAAGTCTAGAAAAATCTAGAGGTAGGTCAAGAGTTAGTGGGCTTAATTTAAACTGCTTATTGTTAACATTTAACAATATGCAGAAGGGTCTTTTACAGATGAATTAGGACAGTTGGGGAATTTTTTAAACAGTAAAAACATTTTGCATGTGTTTTAGGGGGAATTAGGTGATCACATGGCAAACATCTCGCAGGAGATCACCTCCAAAAAAAAGCTCCTGAAGTAGAAAGCTTTCAGACGTGGATCCTGCTCTGGACAACTCACTTTTAGTTATCCAGAGCTTTAAAAGCACATAAGTTTATGGGTTCCGATTCTGTTCAGCTCAAAACTCACGATTCACCCCAATGATGGGATTCTGGGAAATGAATGTCAAACCAAATCCTAGATTTAGCGCATCTCTCATTGAATAAGAGAAAGATAAGATCCAACCTGCAGAAGAATCCAGGACTGAATGTGGAAGAATTGTGGAGTTCATAAAGGGCTCACACATTTCAGATAATAGAATGTTTAGTTACAATACACTCAACGCCTGGGTCTTTTTGACTGAACTCACTGCATTTAGGTCAATTGCATGTTCTGCTGAGTCTAGAGCATAGAATTCAGATATTATTTATATAACATTGCCATGATAAGAAAAGATTGTTCATCATTCACCTCACATCACATATTGTCCCAGTAGAGCTTGCAATCTAGGAATAGCGAATGTCAGATATTAATGATACTAATGATTTTAAAATGGTTACAACTTTGCTTATATAAAAATAAGAATTATACTTCTGTAAAGATGTTACAAGTTCTGAGTTTTTTGCCTTGTCCAAGAGTTTCATTGCGTGTTCCTTTCCAATAATTATTGTATTCTCCCATTCTAAATCCCATTTGTTTTTCCTCAACGTAATGCTGGAAAATCTCAAAAACTATTATCCAGAAATCTTTGAAGGAAGGCCGCCTTTTTTCAATTTGAATAACTGAAATTTTTGAAAAATTATTTCCTTTTTCTCAGTAATTTTCTCCCACTAAGATATAATTAATCCTTTTTGGCGGCAAATCAATCCTATTGGGATTATTTATTGTTGAAATGATTATTTAGTAGACTTAAGGTATGGAGATTCAAATTACAGAAAGATTCCTTCTCTGGAAAACCCCAGGTCCCGAGCATTCTGGATAAAAGGTCCCATAACTATGCTGGATGAAGTAGGGGTTCCCAAAATATTAAACTGGCTTTTTAGGCAGGACCAAATATTCAGTAGTTTATAAGTCTCTGACCTTGTTATGAGCTATAAAGTGGTTGATAGCGATGGGTGAATCTGTGCCGTTTCGCTTCGACTAAAAATTTGCAAATTTACTGAAAATTTAGCTAAACGGCAAAAAATTAGCGAAATGCATTAATGTCAATGGGTGTCCAAATATTTTTGACGCGCGACAATTATATGTGCGTGACTATTCTGACGTGTGACATGTTTTTTTTGTCGCCTCGGATTTTTCATCGGCAAATTCTTTGCGAATTTATTCCGTAGTGGCGAAATGCAGAAATTTGCCGCGAATTTGTGCCAAATTAATTCGCCCGTCACTAGTGGTCGACTGTAAAGGTGTCATGAACCTAAATTGTCTGAATACTTGGGCAGCCGTAAAGGAGAAGGAAAGGCTAAAATTAAGTAAACTTTATTAGAAAGGTCTATATAAATACAGCAGTAACCCCTCAAAGTAATGCTGCACTGAGTCCTCTGTCAAAAGAAACACCACATTTTTTTCCTTCTATTGTGTACTCATGGGCTTCTGTATCAGACTTCCTGTTTTCACCTCCAGGGCTAGGGCTTAAGCATGCTCAGTTTGCTCCTCTCCACCTCCCTCCTCCCCTCCCTGTTGTAATCTGAGCCCAGAGCTAAGAGTGAGCAGGGAGAGACTCAGGCAGGAAGTGATGTCACACCAAGCCAATATGGAAGCTGCTATCCTAAACAAACAGAGAACACTTCAAGAGCTGTTTACTTAAGTATGGTAAAGCATTCTGCAGAATAAATATACTGTTATAGCTTGTACTTTTGTGGCTAATGTATTGGCAATAAACTGCTTCAGTAGCTTTCCTTCTCCTTTAAGCACTCCTCCTGCCATCACTTTTTCATGGTAGCTCCTGTTAAAGTGCAATGAATATAAATTCCGGAGCAATATCTTATCCAAGATATATAAGTTCCCACAATATCCATCTTAATTGCTGTATTGTGGAAAATGACCAGTTCTGTGATGGTTTCTGCCTAGGACGTAATGTTCTTCACTAGGGGTCTATAATTGACACGATGAAAAGATTAAAAGAAGCAACCTCCCCCCTTTTGCCAGAGCAAACCAATTTGATTCTAATGATTGTGGCACAATGCACCCGTGGAGTCGGTGCTGACAGGAATCAATCACTTTCTCTACTGAATTTGGGCAGCTGTTAAAGTGCTAAAAGTGTAAAGCACAACAGATTCCCACATATTAGGAGCAGCCACGAAGACAGACAGGGAGATGCTGCTTTATGTGGGTTCAGGTGCGGGAAGAATCAAAAGCAAAAAAGTGACCTCAATATTGATCTACCTACTCCAACAAAAAGCCTCAGTCTTTATTAAACACGCAACTGTATCAAGTGCCTTTCAGCTGGAGTCCTGCCCTCGCCATGCTCCTTGTTTACCTTCCTAAGTTTTGTGTCTGTCCTTGTGTTTGGGAGAATAACAGCAAACAAAGGGCAAGTGATCAAACAGAATAGAGCAGAAATGTTGTTACTGTATGTGCCGATCCTTATCTAGTCAGAGCTTTTGGCTGCAATATAAATGAAGTCAAGGGATAATGTAACAAAGGAAAGAGGTGACAGATGGATACAAAGGAACATACTCTCCTTTCAATCATTTCTATTGTATAGGAGTAGGACCTGTTGTACACAATGCTCAGGACTAGGAGTTTTTCAAATAAGGGATCTTTGGGTCCTTAAGTCTATTAAAAAGAATAATGTAAACCTTAAATAAACCCAATAGGCTGGTTTTGCCTCCAATAAGGATTAATTATATCTTAGTTGGGATCAACTACAAGGTATTGCTTCATTACTACAGAGAAAAAAGGAAATCCTTTTTTTGAATTTTAATTATTTGATTAAAATGGAGTCCATGGGAAACGTCCTTTCTGTAATTAAGAGCTTTCGGGATAATGGGTTTCCTAGTAACGGATCCCATAACCGGTTTTAATTGTCAAAGAATTAAACATTTCTATTCCTGCTCCATATATGATCCGAATAATTAAACACAGAAATAATAAAACACGGTAAAGATAATCGGGAGGAACTGAAGCAGATTTGTGTATTAGGCAGGATTTCCTCAAGACACCACCCAAGACAAGGATCATTTAGTGACTTTACAGCATTTCATGCAGATTAGTGATGGGCGAATTCGCGAAACGGCAAAATATTCACGAAATGGCGCCGGTGTCTCGTTTTTGACACCGGCGCCCGTTTTTTAACGCCAGCACCAGTTTTTGACGCCGGCATCTGTTTTTTCGGAAAAATTTTTTTTGCCGCCGGCGAATTTTTGCCGCAGATTTTCGCGAATTCGCGCCTGGCGAATAAATTCGCCCATCACTAATGCAGATCATTAGCATCCAGCAGACTTACATGAGATCCCTATAACTGTTCCAATAACTGCAATTGGCGCCAAAATTAAACTTTTTAAAGTGGTTTTTTAAGGTTTCTCATGCAGGGCTCAGCCACTGGGAATAAGTTTATCAATCAGCACGCAGAAGAACGTTGTGAAACCATATATTGCCCCAGACAACCTTGGTGGGTTTCTGAAGCTCCAGGGAATTGTTTCTCCTTTGGTTTTTTTCTTCTTTTTTTTCAAAGGGCTGCAATTTAAATGGACTCTGACAAGAGCTGTCGTTAATAACACTCTCTTCTGGGCAGCGTTAGGCCAATTAACACTGGTTTCTGCTCTTTGCTCTGCAGCTGTGCATTGTTCTGCATTGACGATTAATCATCTCCAACAGCCTCTAAGTGGTGGTTCTCCATGATCTTTTTTTTTATTATTAACTGCTACCGAGATGCGTCATGTTATCAAAAGGATGATGAGGAAGCCGAATGTCTCCGTTACATCATTATAACTTTGCAGCATCAAATCAAAAAGGGACAGAAGGAAATTCTGTACCAGTTTATGTGGTTGGCGACCAGAGAATTTTTCTCCTACATAATAAGGCCGTCATTCATAGGGGAGCTCTTTTCTTGCAGATCTGCTGAAGCTTCCTCGACTAGAAATCCATATAATTATAATGACAGTGTAAGCCTATGGAGTTATTTCATATGTATTCGTAGGGACGTTTTTTTGTCCCCTCTGGGTTTGTGTTGGTGCATGTATTTAAAGGCAACATGCAGCTGTTTACTAATCCCCTGAGAAAAGAAAGATAAACACTTGAACAACACTGGATTAGTTTATTCTGTTTACAATATGTTTCTTGTGTCTGCCAAAAAAAAGGTCCATGTGAAAGAGCCTTTAGGCCATGAAAATTTACCCTAAGAGCACTTCATTTTATAAGAGCCATTCCCGTGCAGCACATTTAGCAGATTGATAGCAAATTCCTGAGACATGAGACATAGTCAAGTAGCAATCGCAGGACGTCCCCTAAAAATACAAGGCTACAGAGCAGTGATTTTTTTTTCAATCTGCTGCCATAACTTGTGTGCAGCTAATTTGCTAGTGTAGAGAGTGTAGAGCAGTGGTCCCCAACCAGTAGCTCGTGAGTAACATGTTGCTCTCCAACCCCTTGGATGTTGCTCTCAGGGTCCTTAAAGCAGGTGCTTATTTTTGAATTCCAAGCTTGGAAGCAAGTTTTGGTTGCATAAAAACTGAGTATAGTGCCAAGTAGAAACTCCTGTAGGCTACCAGTACACATAGGGGCTACCAAATAGCCAATCACAGCCCTTATTTTGCACCCCAAGGCACTTTTTTATGCTTGTGTTGCTCCCCAACTCTTTTTACATTTGAATGTGGCTCACAGGTAAAAAAGGTTGGGGACCCCTGGTGTAGAGCCATTGATCTTTGTCAAGTGTTGGAAGACTGGAAACATGATGTGCAAATAAAATCACTTTGAGCAGTTAACCTGCATCATAGGCTATTCCTTGTTACTACAATTTTGCTTCCAGTTTGAACCTGTACCTGTGGCGGGGTACAACACAAAGACTAATTGATTTAAGATACAAGGTCTAAGGGAACCCTTCTTTATTAGTATCCATCTGATTTCACATAGCCGCTAGTTCAAATTTGTTAACAGATCAATTGAAGTTTCATCTTTATATGATTCATTAAAAGAATTGTGCAATCACTTAGATGCTGCTCAAGCTGAAATAGTAATTTTCCAGGAGATCTATTTATCAGACAACACAATACTACTGGTGATCCCAAATGTACTATATAATAACATATAGAGAATTTTAAAACTCAATCATAGCTTACAAAGCTGAATTTTCCCCAATCCAGTTTTGTTCTTTCTCCTTTGTTTCATCTATCAGTGAAATTTTCCTTAATTTCATATGGTCAAATCTATTCCTTCCAATACAGGGGTGCTGAGTTCAACACAACAAATTGTTCATAAACCCTCTTTTTCGTTTTTTGTTGATCCTGCATCCCATATTTTCTTATTGGTTGTGCAATCCAGCTGGGTGGGAGGATGGATGGCATCTGTCAGGAACGGCATATAGTGCAGCACTTTATGAATTATTTTTTGGAGAAAAAACCTATTTCATCTGACAAGAGGATGATGATATTAGGCTATCATCATTCAAACAGTCCCACTCGTTCCTCTTTCATCCATATCCATAGTATCGGTGAGAATTTGAGACAGCTGGCATACAGTGGCAAATATAAGAAAAGGAGAATATTTTCAGGTGTGGAAAGCTCTCCCCTGGGTGAAGAGGCTTTTGAGGTTTGGAGAGATTCCGCTTTGACCATTGTTGCTGATTGGCCTGGGTCTGGACCTGTTTTGTGTCGCAAGATCCAAGAGAATTTGCGAGGGCCTGCATTGGACCTCATTAAGCTACACAGAGAGGTGTGCCTGCAAGATGGTCCTGAGAAGTTAATAGAACTGTTGGAAGATACTTATGGACCAGTGGAAGATGAAATTGAGATGCTGTACAAGTTTCAATCTTGCATTCAGAAAGACAAAGAGAGTCTGTCTGAGTATTTGAAGAGACTGCAGCAGATGTTAAAGTTACTTGTTTGCAGAAGGATCATTGCTACTGATTGTGTTGATTCTATGAGACTGCTACAGTTATTCCAAGGGGCTTCGTCTATGGACCCCACTGCCGTGATGTTGAGATCTTGATGTTGAGACAGTTCATTTTTTTTTCCAGAAGTGATCTTTGTGTAGATCTTTGCAGAGTTCCCACCAACCTCATGGCTCTCACATATGATCTTAGTTGTAGTTCTTGCTAAAGAATTGTTGTTGAATCTACCCACCGAGAGTTGTTATAGTATGTTCTGGAAAACTGGTCTGCTGTTTGCCATGTCTTTTCTCAAGGCAGTCAGTCAGGGTCAGCTTTAAATGGGTTGACAGCATTAAAAGAAATCTTCCTCCAAATGTCACTTGTTTGTGAATATTTATTTTGGAAGACTTTTTGGGGGGTGGGAAGGTGCTATAGACAGTGACTCATTAACATTGTGTTCTCCCACATGTCTAATTGCACAAAGCAAAGCGAGTTACATTATTTTGACACCTGAGATGCAATTAGAACATGGTCACATGACTAAAGAAAGATTTTACACCTTTCCCCCCCATTCTACGTGCGGAATGAATAATTAGCATCTCTCTTCTTGGAATTATAATAAGAGCTCGAGATCGAGATTTTCTTAATGAGGGAAAATTGAAGTTGTTGATATTAATACATGTGAAATATTTTTTCAGTTTTAAAAATAAGCCCTGGGAGGCTTCTTCTTTTTACATCGGTGCTTTATGCCTCAGTAGTGCAAAAGTGTTCACGGAAAAACAAAAGACCGAAGCTGCTACAACGTTCTACAATGGACAGGGCAGGAATGAGAGCAGTTGGGGCTCCTTAATGCAGCGACAAATGGAGACGCTGGCGTCCGTCTGCTCACACTTTCTTTTCAATAAATAAAAATTGCATTTTTTTTATGCTTCTGCAACTATAACTAACTATAACTATGTCCAGGTGCAGATGAAGAAAAATCATGCTGCCCAGGTGCTGTAGAACCATTAGGACCTAAGAGTCTAGATGTGCTCTACACAAAGGCCTTTTTTATCAAAATCTGAATGAAATCTGAGTATTTAAATGAAAAAAAGTCAGACAAAACTAGAATCCACTATTGGACCTTATTTAATATTAAAAAAGCACAATTTCATCGGACTGGGGACAAACTTGATAAAATTAAGTAAAAAACTCAAATTGTAAAATTTTTCAGTTTTTCCCAAATCGCTCAATTTTTTCTGGCTAAAAACCTAAATTCTTTGGATTTTTGCCTGGAAAGTCCAAAACAGTTGGATTTTCGGGCTAGTTCCAGAACAGACCACAGAAACTTCCAAATGGGATAGGGACTTCTCCCATTGACTTATAGACAACCTCGGCAGGTCTGAGATCCTGGATTTTTGGATTCAGACTTTTTGCTGCATCAGGCTTTAATAAATCCCGAAAAATGTGAGTTCTTATTTCCACAAAAAATTCAGATTTTATAGTAAAAAAAAAAACTTGAATTTTTCCAGTTTTTAAAATTCGGACTTTAATAAATAACCCCCTTAGCATTGAACAGAAACTCATACAGTGAATTTAAAACACTTAACTGCAAGTGTCTATTTCTATGTCTATTTATTTTGCATATAAATATACTTTTTTAATTCTCTCCTTCTTTTAAACCAAGACGTTACAAGGGCAGTGCGCTCCTCACTTGTTTCATTTGATGCTCTCTCATTTCTCCTCTAGACAGATATCTTTGCAGAATTAAAGCAGCAATTGCCACATACAGGGAGTCCACTTGAATGACGAAACAATAACTGGAAGAACCTATCACAAAGGAGACCAACCTCACAGTTTTAGAAAAACTGATATGTAATGAAATCACCATATAGGTGGTTATTTAAGATATTTTGGGACTGCTGAGTTTATTGTATGTATTTGTGACAGCCCCATGAAAATCAACTGACCAGACTGTTTTCTCTGTTAACTTAACCCAGGGCAAAAACTTTCTCTTTTATCTTCATGTGTGTTTTTTGCTTCATTTTTCAACATTGTTTTTCTTTTAAATATGTAAAAATATTTGTCACTATTATATTGAGAAGCAATTGATACAGCTGTGTGTTTTACATGACCTCAATAAACAGACACATATCTAGTTTGTCTAATAGGCTTCACCATATGTTAGTGTTGGATTTCCTCCATCTAGAAGACCCCTATTCTGTCTTTCTCATGTCTCCAAAATGGACAATATGTAGACAGAAGTTGTCTCTAGAAGAACGTAGGCTTTTCCCTTTGAGTAATTGAATATGTATGTGGTGTAAGTATGTAAGTATGTAGACCTGCATACAACGTCAGATCACATTTTCCTTATTAATTATGTCTACTGCCTTTTCTTTGTACATTTGGGTTTTACATCAAGAAGTTCCCTACTGTGAATCAGAAACTTTATGGGAAACTGTAGGTATTTCTGGTACATTTAATATAGTACGGCACAGTTATTGAAATATTTAAGTTTGTTTTAAATTTGATTGTCTTAGGCACATCTTACCTGTTCAAAACGTTAGAAGAAATGTTTTTCATTTGACTTAACAGATAAGGTGAGCCACCATCACAATATGTTTTTTGTATCTTTGTACAAATACTAACGGATAGAATGGGCACAAAAATATTCATCTCTTGTGATTTTATAGAGAGTGATGAGACATTAAAGTATGGTGGGGATTGTAGAGAAGAGTTTGACTTTTAACGAATAAAGTATACATGAAATAATAACGCAGCTTGCAGGTATTTCCATTTGTAGGTTGGTCCTTGTATAATCAGAAAAGGAGTGCCACCAGAAACTGGAGAAACTGAATCACGTCTTCATAGGGGTGTGTTATTTGACAGTTTCTAACCCCAAAAAGGAATAGTATGAGATTATGAGAAACTGGAAGAAGTTGTTGCCCAACTCACTTTATGATAGGGGTTTCTGATTTGACAGACTAACAATATTGTCCTATGCTGGGCTGGTGACTCAGCTTCCAAAAGTGACCCCGAAATCTAATGGGAGGATTGAAATTAGAGAAAGTGGAAGAAGTTGAGGCCTCACTCATTTCTCTGTCTTATGTTGGGCTGGTGAAATAGCTTCCAGAGTAAAAATAGGGGGTTGGCAATTTCTCTTTCAACGTATAGCCAGGTTCTGTGAATGCTGCTTGAGAAATGTCCTAATCTGCTCCATTGGAATATATAACCAGGTGCATTTTTACTATTGACATCCCAGTATTTTACAGTGGAAAGGTGTCAATTACCAAGGGCTGTGCAGTGTTTGATCAGATATTTCCTTTATTAACACTGACCTGTACACTGTGTTCATTGTTTAGCCCTACTGACTGCATTATGTGTAGTTTAGAATAAATGGGAACCTTGGCCTAACTAATGTTTATATGTTTTTACACCTAAGGCAGCAATGTTTTATACTGTATATATACTGTATATACTCGAGTATAAGCCGTCCCGAGTATAAGCCGAGGTACCTAATTTTACCTCCAAAAACGTGGAAAGCTTATTGACTCAAGTATAAGCCGAGTATAAGCCTAGGGTGATGCAGCAGCTTCTGGTAAGTTTCAATCAAAAAATTGAGGGTTTCTGCTCCCATTGGAGGTGCCGGCGTCTTGTTTTTTGCCGGCGACTATTCTTGGAGACTATTCTTGGACGCCGGCGACTATTCTTGGGCAATGGCGACTATTCTTAGATGCCGGCGACCGTTTTTGCGCTTGACCCGAGTATAAGCCGAGGTAGAGTTTTTCAGCATATTTTGGAGGCTGAAAAACTCGGCTTATACGCAAGTATATACGGGTATATATATATATGCCAAACAGACAAATAAATATTGGAGAAGGGTGTTGGATACATGATAACACATTCAACCGATGTCTCAAAATAAATTTCAGCTTTGCGTTTCGTTTTAGGGGAGTCTTAAGCAAGAAAAGACAACTTTGAAGAGAAAAAGAAGAAAAAAGTTGAAAGGGCATATTATATTCTGCAAAAACTGACACTTTCAGTACAAAATAAATTAACGGCCCTCCAGCTGTGCAACTCACAGAGCCAAACAGACAGCTGAAGGATGTCATTGTTATAACCATGGGGGACACTTCAGATACATTTACTTTGCTCTCGTCAAGTGCCAACATCTCGTCTGTTCTACATTCATGAAAATGTCAAATAAGGTGTGAAAAGAAGTGAATGTATTAAAAAAAATGTAATGTTTCATGCCCAGTGGGTTTCACTTGCTGAATCTTTGGTTCCATTACATTTCCATGAGCAGTTATAGACATGGCCCTTTTAGGCAGTAAAGTAGCAAATGAAAAGTATGAGATGTTCTGCTTTCTGCCAGTCCCATTCCTCCTCCTATGTTTTGGGGAGAAAGGTTTTATTTCTTTGGTTTATAGCAGAATTATTCAGTGTCTTTCATTCCCATTAATCCATTCTCTGCTTCATCTCTGTATTCACCATCCTATAGAGCTACGGTGTGGAAGGTACTGGAACCTGCCTTTTATCTCTGTTGTTTTATACTGAAGTAAATATTGTAGTTCATCACTTACAGCTATTTTTCTTTAATGAAAGCAACGCCACTTCAGCAGCTTGATACTCAAATACTCTAAAGGGGAAGTTACTTCTATACACTAAAGCTTAGGACCTCAATAACTGTCTGTCCTCCTTCAGTCTGCAATGATTCCACTCGAACCATCATGGAATGATTTGACTTCATGTTTACTTGTGTGTGATTGGCAGGTCACTGTTAAAGGAGAACTAAACCCTACAAATGAAAATGGCTAGAAATGCCATATCTTATATACTGAACTTACAGCAGCATAGAGCATGTGCTGTAAAGCAGAATAGAAAATGGAGAGCTATTGGGACAAATATAGAGGCATAGAACTGTGCTGCTAAAGGGATGTGGTTGCCTTGTGTAAGGTGCAAACTAAAAGACGTGGTCAATATAAAGGCAAACGGTCAAGGGCAGGTGGCGATAATCATAGTCAGACAGGCAGAAATCAGGAACCAGAATTTCACAATAGAAAAGGCTTGAGCAGGATCTGAACACAAGCAGAAGCCAGCTTGGGCTAGGAGGGAATGGCAGAGTGGGATTAAATAGGAAATGTTGGCTCCAAAATAGAGGGGAAGTGAGGTAAGTGCAGGAGTACAAAAAACCCTAAAGTGACATAGAGCCTACAGCTTCAGAACACTGCAATTTCCAGCTTAATGATGTTACCGTGCATGCGCCATTGTGCAGCAATGTCCACCAGAGCGCACGCTTGCACGCAGACACAGAAGAAACCCAGAGGTGATCTACTGGCCAGTGCACAAGGCAATGTGCCTTACACAGCCCAAGGCAACCACATCCCTTTAGCAGCAAAGATCTATGCCTCTATAATTGTCCCCAATAGCTCTCCATTTTCTTTTCTGCTGTCACTTATCTGAGCTTAGAGGCCCACTCACACTATACAGTATAGATATAAATATATGCAATGTAAAATATAAGATGCAGGATTGATTAGTCATTAATTTAGATTGACTTGGTGACATAAAATCCGTTGTATTCTGGTTTGTAGTATGACTCCTAAATTTAGCTTCTCGGCAGCAGCCCAGGACACATTGAGCAAGTGCAGTTTTATTCACATTAAAATTATGGCCTAACAAAGATGGAAACTGCTGAAGGAGACCAACTAATGCTTAGAAGAAAGACGTGTACTCCACAGACTCTTGGGCAGCAGTGAAAGTGAAAACCGCTTTATTTCACCAATGCATTTCCTGATACGTTTTGGCAAACGTGGGTAATCTAGAGCTCCTCGGACCTCCCAACAGGCTTTTGCTATACATGTGTTACTCTATGTTGTAGTTCAGATACGCTGGTTGCCTAATCCTATTCTAGTCATTCTACTTGTAGTTTTAGGGCCCATGACATTAGATCACTATGTTTATAAAACATGGGGCCATGAAGCTGCCAACTTAGTCAGGTGAGTTCAAACTCCCAACCTGTGTCTATCCAGATGTAAAACTTTTGCCTTTCTGATAAAAGCGGCTGATGCCCCAGGCAACCTGATCAGGCACCTCACCTCACGTGCCTAGAAACCTCATTGTAGAGTCGGCCCTGCTTCTTCTGTCTACCCTTAGTTCCAGCCCTGACTGAAATCATTCTAGTACTGATCCGGTCACATAATTCGCCCAAAAGTCATATATTCTACTCTCTTGGTAACCAAAATACCTCTGGGAGAGATTAAGCCCTCTGCTTCTCTAGCAACCCCCCCCTTCCCTTGCATATTGGCCAATCAGGACTGCAATCTCTTGAGAACTAGACCATCTCCATAATTCAAAGTAATTTGTGTTATTTTTTCTTAATGTATTTTCCCTCAAAGTGCTCTGAGAAACACTTAAATCGTTATAAATAAAAGATATATACATTCAATAAAACACAACAACAAAAAACTCCTCGTGTCGTGTATTCAGCGTTGTTTGTGGGAATGTCAGCCGGGTGGAATATTTATCAAGCCAGGACATCTCCTCCATTTTCTCCAGATAAAGAGGTGCCGGAATTACTTTGACTGGTGTTCTCATAAAGTTTACAAGGTCAGTCAGGTAATGAATATTTCTCAAAAGAAGCAGGACAGATGTACACAAGGCAAAGAGAACATCAAGAATAGTTACGAGGAATCCTCAGAAAGCTTTCCGGCACTGGCTGGGTTACAATTCCATTATGAGAACATGAGATTAAATCTGCCTTATCGCCTTTCCCCCCTTCTTAAGTATGCAAATTACAAGAGGTTATTGTTCTAAAGTGAAATTAAATAGCTATGAAAAAGCAAGACCATTAATAAAATTTCCATAATGTCCCCAGGATATTACAGCAATTTCTGCAGTTGTGGATCACAGGAGGAGTTGCAGTAAAGAGTGCTCTATCTGCATGCCATTGATGTAATTAATTGTGTAAAACACAGGAGTAGACGTGTGAGAGGGGGAGACATTTTGGGGAAGAAATAAGAGAGCCTTAGAAGACATAATGCAGGTGCATTCACTTTAAAAAATAATAATGCCCCTAGCAGGTCACAAAGGAAACTTGGAGGTTCTCAGCAGCCCAAACACAAAGCCCAGGGACATTAGAAGGACCAATCAGTGTTTATGTGAAATCTTGGAGCTAATAAGCTGAACTTGTGAAATCCAAGTTGTTCCACGTCTGGGACAAAAAGAAAATTTCAGTTAATTTGTGAACATTGGTTCTATTGCAAGTATCTATATTACTAGAATGCTTGGGACCTAAGGTTTTCCAGGTAGGGGTTGCTCCGTAATTTTTATCTCCACACCTTAAGTCTAAAAATTAGTGATGGGCAAACTTGCGCCGTTTTGCTTCTCCGAAAAATTCGCGAATTTCGCGAAATGGCGAAAAATTTGCCAAACGGCGCGGGTGTCTCGTTTTTGACGCCGGCGTCCGTTTTTTCGAAAAAAACATTTTGACGCCGGCGAATTTTTGCCACAAATTTTTCGCGGGCGTTTCACGAATTTAGTCGATGGCGGCGAAACGCGCAAATAAATTCGCCCATCACTACTAAAAATCATTAAAACTCTAAGTAAACCCAATAGGATTGTTTTACCTTAAGGAATAATTATATCTTAGTTGGGATCTTCTACAAGGTACTGTTTTATTATTACAGAAAAAAAAAGGAAATCATTTTCTAAAATGCTTAAAATGAACTCTATGTGGCAAATTCACTAAGATTCGTAGTTGCGCCAGGCGCAACTTCGCCGCACTTCGCCATGCGTAGTTTCGCCAGCGCTCCGCAAATTCACTAAAATCCGAAGTTGCGCACAGGGGTAGCGTAAAGGTGGCCATACACGGGCCGATAAAAGCTGCCCCCCAACGGGCTTCACCAATCGAGATCTGGCCGAAAGTCAGCCAGATCTCGATCGGATGGGACAAAAATCCCGTCGGATCACGGCCGCATCTATTCGTTGATGCGGTCCCGAGATCCGACCGCCCGTTAGGCATCGTTAGGATTTGATCATTGAGCCCTAGGACCCACGATCGGATCAGCCCGATATTGCCCACCTCAAGGTTGGCATATCGGAGGGACATCCGCTCCTTTGGCGACATTGCCAAACGAGCGGATCTCTCAGTGTATGGGCACCTTAAGGCTGCGAAGTTGCGCTAGCGTTGATTCGCTAAGCGAAGTTACGCTAGCAATGGTTAATTTGCATACGGCGCCAAATTCAAATTTCAATGGAGGAATACGTAGAATCGCTACAAATGCCTGGGAAACCTTCATAACAACATTATTTTGCCCTACACATGTGCCCACTGTATAGTTAAGTTGCCATGAGTTAGGAAATGTAGGGGGGAAGGAGGGGAGCCCAAAAATTTTTTCGATCTTTATCAGCCTATCACCCATAATATAAAAAAAAATGCCAGCGTTTTTAGGGACTTAGAAAAATTTTTCACTTTTTTTGAAACAATCCCTATCTACTCTATTGCGCTTCGCCTGGTCTGAGGTGACGAAGGAAGTCTAGCGTAAAAGGTAGGGTTCAGTACACTGCACGCGTCAGTGAATTTGTGTAGTTACGTCCGTAGCGAAAATTCGCCAGGCGTAAGGGTACGAAGTAACACTAGCGAATTTTCGCCAGTGTTCGTTAGTGAATTTGCGAAGTAACGAAAATGCCCAACGCTAGCGAATTGACGCTAGCGTTAGGCGCTTCGGCGCTTAGTGAATTTGCCCCATGGTTGCATTCCATAATAAGGAGCTTTCTGGATAGCAGTGTTCCGGATACAAGATCCCATACCTGAACTTTAAGCACAAATGAACTTGAAATTCGACCAATCAAATTTATTATAAAAATCTAATTTTTTAAACTTGGGTGAATAGGATAGACCCGAAAGGTTCCCAGGGCTTGTGTAGTGTAATGTATTTTCTGTAACATATACGGCCATTGAACTTTAGCTTCCCGCCAAATGCAAATTATCCAACGCTAGTGCAACTTCGCTATGCCTGCCATAGTAACGCTAGCGCAATTTCGCAAGCGTTCGTCGCCTGCGACGAAACTTCGCAATTTAGTGAATTAGCGATGTCTGTGTGAAGTTGCGCCTGGCGAAGTGTGGTGAATTCCTTTCATAGACTCCATTTATTAAAATAATCCACATTTTAAAAAAGTATTGCACACGTTTATTCTTACACTTGCCAAAACTGCCAATGTTTTTTCCGGAGCTATTGATCCGACTGCACCATATCTAAAATAAGGAGCAATTGCAACTGATATTGCAGCAGGCATAGCGCGAATGTTTGACTTTCATCAAAGCAATTTGAGGTGATTGAGGGAACATCTGATATCAGTTAAATAGAAGGGTAGAAAAGGCCGTTTTCACAACTGTGCCGTTGTATTTACGATGTTATCTTGCAGCTAATTACTTTCCTTGGAAGTGGCCACTTATAAGAAACTTTGGGCAGCTCTAATCGCAGTCTCTAATTGAGGACCCGGATTCATCTCATATTCTTCCTTCAACAGGAGGCAAAAACAGACACAGCAGGTAATTCCCACCACCTCCAAAACTGTCGGTTTAAGGAGACAACTAATCATGGAAAGCTTCCAGTAGCAAATTATCAGCTTCAAATTAAATCCGCAGCTCTTGCTTTTGTAAAGACATACCGACGGTGGTAGGTGCTGTGCGAGCATTTGGTTGACAGGGAGCATAACCCCTTACTAAGTTATTTTTGTTTCCACCATTGACTAGTTAGGTCACATGCAGTAGTTCCTTAGAAAACGTCAGTCTCTGTTGCATATCTAACATGAATCAAAACCCACAAATTAACACAAGAACTTGTTTAAAGAGATAATGCAACCAGTAGAAATTCTGAGATATTCCAATGAGCCCTGAGCTCTTACATCATATTTCAGTGCAAGAACCGTTGAGTTTGAAGTAAATACAGCTCTACTAACCCTGAGTGCTCTTTGTTATATTCCACAATGTGGCTGTGGTAAACAGAACATTACAAAAATATACAGAATCTTCAGTGTTTCTCCTTCACCATCAATATTCAGAATCTTTTACAAGGAGGGGGTCCTCCAATAAATCAGTCACTGCATCTGATGTGTTTAAGTGAAGCTTTTTCTCCGAGCACAGAAATAAAATATGATAATGCAAAATAAGAATATAGGTTCCAAAACGGAGCAAGATTTCTGTTTTTTACATGACTTGTCAGGTTTAAGTAAGAAGTGTATTTTGACATTTGAGAGAAATGAGTGAATTACATGATATCTTCAGCAATTGTATTGATGCAGAAATAGAAAATTAGCTGTTGCACTACCGAGGTTTGTTCACTTACTGCTTCATTCACTCCTGGTTTTCCGTCTTCCAGTTGAAGGCTAAGCTAGAATATCTCACTACTAGATGACAGGGGATATTGTTTCTTTAAATATTTTGTGCATGTCATGTAGTATTATTTCATTATTGTTGAGTAATTTGGAACTGCAACTTAAAGGGATACTGTCATGGGGAAAAAAGAAATCAAAACACATCAGTTAATAGTGCTGCTCCAGCAGAATTCTGCACTGAAATCAGTTTCTCAAAAGAGCAAACAGATTTATTTTATATTTAATTTTGAAATCTGACATGGGGCTAGAAATATTGTCAGTTTCCCAGCTGCCCCCAGTCATGTGACTTGTGCTCTGATAAACTTCAGTCACTCTTTACTGCTGTACTGCAAGTTGGACTTATATCACCCCCCCCAGCAGCCTAAAAACAGAACAGTGGCAAGGTAACCAGATAGAAGCTCCCTAACACAAGATAACAGCTGCCTGGTAGATCTAAGAACAACACTCAATAGTAAAATCCAGGTCCCACTGAGACACATTCAGTTACATTGAGAAGGAAAAACAGCAGCCTGCCAGAAAGCAGTTCCATCCTAAAGTGCTGGCTCTTTCTGAAATCACATGACCAGGCAAAATGAGCTGAGACGCACCTACACACCAATATTACAACTAAATACACTTGCTGCTTCAGGAATTACATTTTATATTGTAGAGTGAATTATAAAAACAACATCATAAAATTCATCACAGAATCCCTTGAAACATATTATTTTGCCGTCATTTCAACATCATGGCTTAGAGAAAAAAAATCTAGATAGTCTATCATTCCTTTTAGACCTAAAATATGGTTTCTCTAGGTGTTTTATAGCTGGCTAGATGTTCCAAGACTCTCAGTGATGGGACAGGGCAAGGGTCTGAAAAGAACGTTGGAGTCTACAGATCAAAATGGCAATGGCATTCAGAGACTTCATCCAGAATGTTTTATTCAACCTGGAATGTAATCTTCCCAGGTTATTTTATGAACTGACAATAAAGAGGTCTGTATTTTAGAAAGGTTATAATTATAAAGAGTGTTACAAAGTTCACAGGAGGTTTTGACACCAGAAAGATAAACTATATAGACACAAAAGAAGGGAGTACAGTAGTTCCTGAATATCTATAAATGTGACACCATCTGGTCATGTCTTTTTGACTCTCATGTAAAATGAAAGTCAATCCTTCTGTCACCTGCTGTAGAGAATTTTAGGCTTGACTGCAGTGAGCTCCCCTCCAATCAAAATTCAAGAGAGATTAAACATTTGCATATACTCGAGTATAAGCAGAGTTTTTCAGCCCCCAAAATATGCTGAAAACTCTACCTCGGCTTATACTCGGGTCAAGCGCAAATAAGGTCGCCGGTGTCTAAGAATAGTCGCCGGCGTCCAAGAATAGTCACCGGCGTCCAAGAATAGTCGCCGGCGTCCAAGAATAGTCTCCAAGAATATTCGCCGGCGTCCAAGAATGAGACGCCGGCACTTATACTCGAGTCAATAAGCTTTCCCAGTTTTTCGAGGTAAAATTAGGTACCTCGGCTTATACTCGGGACGGCTTATACTCGAGTATATACGGTAGTCCCTTAAATTCAGTCATTAAAGATCTCCCACTGGCCTGTGGCTGTATATATACCACCTCAACTCTACCACCGTCATTTCACTGAAACACAGCTTGATACTTGCATTTAAAGGAGAAGGAAAGCTACGGAGGCATTTTATTGCCAATAGATCAGCTGCAATAGTGCAAGCTAGAATGCTATATTTATTCTGTAGAATGTTTTACCATACCTGAGTAAAAAGCTCTAGAAACTCTCTGTTTGTTTAGGATAGGAGCTGCAGTATTAACATGGTGTGACATCACTTCCTGCCTGAGTCTCTCCCTGCTCTGAGCTCAGATTACAGCAGAGAAAGGGGGGGGGGGGGAGAGAGGAGCAAACTGAGCATGCTCACGCCCAGGGCAATGAGGTTTAAGCTGAAGGCAGGAAGTCTGATACAGAAGCCCATGTGTACACAATAGAAGGAAAGAAATGCAGTGTTTCTTTTGACTCGGGACTCAGAGTATATTTAGATGGACCTTTCTGATAAGGCTTACTTAGTTTTAACCTTTCCTTCTCCTTTAATGCCACTTTTGATTAGAATCCATCTTGGAAATACCTCGAAGAGAAGAAAATAGGGGATCACTTAATATATGGTCCTATTGATGGCATTTAATAACTTGTAATCATTCCCTAATCCAATACATTTTAATAATGAGATAAAGGTGCTGGAATTGTTCGGACACTTGAGGCAAGACAAATGAGTTCATTAATTTAACATTTTATACAAAAACGTCATGCCTAAAATAGGAATATCATTTTCAAAGGGAAATTATTCAAGGAACTGATAAAGTAGGAAATGCAGTAAATCGCACCAATGGAGTAATTCATAGCAGCCAATCAGTGACTTGATTTTATTTTTCTAACTACATTAAACTATGAATGAATATTGCTGCTGGCTGCTATGGGTTGCCATGAGATACACAGTAAGCACTAGTGATGTGTGGGTCAGGAAAAACTCAACTTAACCATAACCTGCAAATCGTAACCCACACTTGACACTAACCCACAAAATGTTGCTATTGTAGGACCCGCATCCGGCCCATAACCACATCTTTTCACTCTGCACGCTACTTCTGGGCACATCTCAGGTTCCGACACCGGAAATCTTCTGGATCAGAGGATTAGTGTTTCTTCTCCAGTCTGCCCCTCACCCAACGCTTACCCGCAATGGTTGGCCAAGTCTCAACCCAATGGGTTGGATGGGTATCTGGGGTGATGGAACTACATGGATTCTCCCTGCAGAATAAACACAACTTCAAGATTTTTTCCTGCAGAAGAATTCACAGCACTTTATACTTTATGATATTTTACATAGAGGCTTATTTATTAAGGTTGGAATTTAGGGTTTTGAAACCACAACTAAACTCACAAACTCTAAAACCATGATTGCCATTGAATTTATTAAAAGATCTGGAAATAAAAAGTACAAACGGAAAAAGAAAGTGCCGAACATTTAGGAAAAAAAATCTGAATAGAAAATTTGCAAAAAGGAAAAAAAGCACACATTTTTATGGAAAAAACTCAATTCAATTGTTAGTAAATGGGCCCTTTTTAAGATTGCTTGTGCTGAAAAATTTTGGCTTTGTAATTTACCTGAACAGGCATTTTTAATGAAGAAAAACTTTGACAGCTTTTTGGTACTAAAATTTTTCTTCATTCAAAAGCCAGTTTGGGTAGAATTACAAACATTGCCAATCTTCTTTGGCACAAAGCCAGATGGATTTCCTTAAGGACCGTTCTTGCCTTTTGGCCTTTTGGCTGATGTTAAATAGGCCACCCCTATCTTGGTCCCAAAATACCCTTTTATAGCGCCCTACATTGAGAGTGGCAAAACCCTATATAAGATCTTACTCCAAAAAAAGTAATCAGGAAAATAGAAGAACTGGCACAGAATAGGTAAAGTCATCCAAAGAAATGCGTTTATTGGGTGTCCGTTGTATGTACAATGCTCCTTTTCTGTAAAGGAAAAACAATCATGACTGCAAGGTTATCTGCCTTTATACTTAGGCATGAACCCCAGTAAAGCACCAGAACATGGGATGACGGCACCAATCTAGAACCTCAATGTAGAAACCAGGAGTCTGTCGTTTTTAAATAATAACACAAATTTTATTTTACATCATGATTAAAAGCAACAGCCTTACGCATTTTGTGTCACCAAAAACACTTAATCATAAACTAACCCTGTAAGCCTTTAGAATGTCAGAATATATTTAAGAGTAAATCCCCCATATATAGTATCCTTGAGTTTAGCACTAACCTTCATTTCCCCAAACCTTTCCAGGGTTGCCTCACTGTCAGATTCCAATGCTCTTTCTATCAATGAAGTCTTTCTTGGCTCTAGCACAAACGTTTAGAAATAAAAAAGCATTGAGTCAAACAAGTCCTGAACCTCTACATACATCCAAAATAACATGTCAGGAGAAGACCTAAGTTCTCATTGTTTATTTCTTCCTCTCCTTGACCCTATAGCTCTCCCACATCACAGTACATGACTCCTTTTTCCCCATCTTTTTGTAAGAGAATTTTGTTATGGTTAATGGATTACATTTCTTATCCACTAAGATAAACAGACCATAAGTGAGGCAGTAACACACAAGGGGACCTTTGGCAGCGTAGCACAGTCTGCCGCCTCATTACAGAACTAGAAATCTGCAGGAGGCCTGACATTAAAAGGAACATCACGTCCCCAAACGGCCTCCTCTAACCGAGATGATTGTAGCTTCCGTCTAAAAGTGATGGTTAGGAAAAAGCAAAACTGAATGCAGGCTGAATATTTCATGTAAATCAAGCAGCCACTTACTGGTTGTGTCTCGCTGATTGATGCTGGAGAAATACTGCCTTGATATTGAAGGGCTTTCACTGCATTACTCTCCAGCCGGTGATTGTAGAAAGTAATGTGACTATGAGAAGAATGTAGCTGTGTTTAGCTGGAGAGCTCTTGATTACTAGTGATGCTAAACTAGACCATGAACAGAGAAGGACAAAAGGTATTTTCTTCCCCAAAGAGGAGGTCGGACATGTGCTTAAGACTGAAAAGCTGAAATGAAGGGCAATATTTGTACAAGGTGAAGAGCCACCTCACTTTCTTTGAGACACTTTTACTTCACATCACCTAAATAACCCAGAGGACAAGACTAAACACACTTGTAAAACTGAGCCTCTTCTGAAAACAAAAATTAAAAGAGAGGGAAGTATTCAAGCAATTATTCTTTCAAGTGCCCAAATTCCTCCTGTGTTTCATATTTGGACACTTTCAAAACCACACTGTTCGCCTTGTATAGCTTACAATTAAATATTTGAATGGAAGGGAAGTAATTCCCCATTGTAATATTGGCATGCTTTCCTCTATTCTATTGCATCCGATTCAGAGACACCATCCAGATTAAGGGATCCAGTTCCACAGACTCTAGCGAATGATCTTTTGTTTGGGGTTGTATAAACAAAAAAGAGAAGATGCCGGCTCCAATCTCCTTTGGACTAATTACAATATATCAATAGAGCAAATCACTTATAAACTTTGCGGGTCAAATCCCTTATTTTTGTGTATATATATATGCATGTAATTCTCAAGTTGCTCAAATTTCTACGTTGATGTAGACCGCTAGGCAATCCTTACCAAGCAGAAAAATCTGGCCTGGGTGTCCAGACCCCAGGCCCTTCACTCCAATCGTTAAATAATAGAAAACAGCCAAAGAGCTTAACACTCACCAAGTTAGCCGAATGGTCCGGGTGCCGTGCCCCGAACCCGTAGTTTTATTTTGAAGACTTTGTTTGGGGTTGACCCAACTGTATTGTGTATGTAAATTGTGCAGCAGCATACAAACACACACTTAGGGGCAGATTTACAAAGCTCGAGTGAAGGATTCGAATTAAAAAATCTTCGAATTTCGAAGTGTTTTTTTGGCTACTTCGACCATCGAATGGGCTAGTTCGACCTTCGACTACGACTTCGACTACGAATCGAACGATTCGAACTAAAAATCGTTCGACTATTCGACCATTCGATAATCGAAGTACTGTCTCTTTAAGAAAAACTTCGACCCCCTAGTTCGGCAGCTAAAAGCTACCGAACTCAATGTTAGCCTAGGGGGAAGGTCCCCATAGGCTTGCCTGTGTTTTTTTGATCGAAGGATATTCCTTCGATCGTTGGTAGTGATGGGCGAAAAATTCACGAAACAGCGCCGGCGTCTCATTTTTGACGCCGACGCCCGTTTTTGTCGCCAGCGCCCGTTTTTTCGACGCTGGCGTCCGCTTTTTGGCGCCGGCGTCCGTTTTTTCGAAAAAAAAATTTTGACGCCGGCGAATTTTTGCCGCAAATTTTCGCGGGCGTTTCGCGAATTTATTTGCCGGCGGCGAAACGCGCAAATTCGCCGCGAATTCGCACCTAGCGAATAAATTCGCCCATCACTAATCGTTGGATTAAAATCCTTCGAATCGTTCGATTCGAAGGATTTAATCGTTCGATCGAACAAATAATCCTTCGATCGTTCGATCGTAGGATTAGCGCTAAATCGTTCGACTTCGATATTCGAAGTCGAACGATTTTAGTTCCTAGTCGAATATCGAGGGTTAATTAACCCTTGATATTCGACCCTTAGTAAATCTGCCCCTAGGTTCATCAGTAGCATTGTTGGCTGATGTTCTTACCAGCTTGCACTCACACATATTATAAGAAGTGTATTCGGAATGCATAGATTTGTGGCGAATTTCTGCCGGCAAAAAAAGGTTGCTTGTAAAAAAAGATTGTAGTGCTTCAAAATAATATGAAGTCCATTGACTTCAATACGTTTCCGAAATTTTCCATAATTTCTCAAATTTATTCGGAGTTTTGTACATTTTTGAAAGATTTGCCCATCACTAATTATAAGCGTAGGCTGTGAGGAAGGAAAGTGGACTAATACAAATACTATTTGAACTAATATAACTACATGGAGATATTCACTCACACTTTGGCGGCATTTGCTGTAAAACCATAAGAATCATTCATTTTTCTTATCAAACTGAGTATACCCAAATGTACTGTCCATGGGTAAACGAAAGTGTATCAATTAAAATAGGAGAAAGAATAAAACAGACCAAAATGAAAGGAGTCATGTTAGCTCTGTAATGAAATGGAGCCATAAGAGATGAGTAGTGATGGGCGACTTTGTCCTGCAAAATTCACGAAACAGCGAGAAATCCATGAAACGAAAAATTTGACTCTTGCGTCAATTTTGACTCTCGTGTCAATTTTGACACTGGCGTCAAAGTCATTGGGCGTCTGAATAATGTTGATACGCAACTTTTCTGACGCACGTCCAACATATTTTGATGCCGGCGTTTCCCCAGCAGTTTCACAAATTTATTCGGCGGCAATAGTTATGGGTGAATTTGGGGCGTTTCGCTTCGCCAAAAAATTTGCGAATTTCCAGCCAAATTCGTGAAACATAAAAAAAATCCAGAAACGGCGCCGGCGTCAAAAATGGTTTCGCAAATTTTTTAAATTCACCCATCACTAGTGAAATGGGGAAATTTCCGCGAATTCACGTCTGCCGAATTTATTTGCCCATCACTAGAAATGAATTTTGCCATATTTCAATACAATGCAAAACTAGGCAAATACTTGCCATTTGTTTCACAATTTCTCATTTTTAAAAGTTGAAATGTACCCATTTAGACTGTATACTATTAGTTATTTTGCCTTTAGTTCTCAAAACGTATTTGTGTTTGATACAATTTCTGCTTCTGTGAGATAAATGTGGTGTAAATGTTGGATCAATCCATATGAAGTCACATGAAAACAAGGGTTTGGTTGAAAATCAGGAATCAGCATTTGGATAGTCGTATAGAGTAACATTTAAGGGGCAGATTTATCAAGGGTCGAATTTAGAGTTCATGGGAGTTTGTAAAAACTCCCATGAACTCGAAATTCTAAAAAAAAAATTCAAACTTGGGTGAATGGGATCGACCCGCAAACTTGAATCGAATTCGATTTGAGTTTTTTCGCTGAAAAAAAATTGATTTTAAGGAAGGCTGCAAACAACTCTGAATTGATCCGAGGATGTCCACCAGCAATTTTGACAGAAATTCGGCAGGTTTAAGGTGGCGCATTCAAATTCTTAAAGGGTCATGATACATTTTGAAAAAGGAATTTGAATTTTTTTCTAGTCAATTTCACTTAAAAAAACGTGAAAATTTGGATTTTCACTTTGACCCTTGGTAAATCTGCCCCTAAGTGTTTCTGCCTCTTTAATGTACACTTGTCCGGGGCCAGCAAACCAATAAACAATGTGATACCATTTAATAGATAACCATAAATATATATATACGATGGGGATGGTGCCTTTATTTGTGCACGGCTGTATTAGCATCGATTTATTTGAACTGATTTTGGAGATTGCTTGGATACCAGTCATATTCAGCAGAGATTTAATTCAACTTTCTGCTCCTTGCTGAAAACACTGTTAATTCACTAAATTGTCATTCATCGTATGGTGCCACTTATTTATAGTGCCTCTCATTTGGTTGGAGTGCTGCACAATTAAAGCCAGACCCTTGGAAGTACCTGATCTTTTTTTAGAAAAAAATAACCCCCATTATTGTGAAGGTATCATGCGTTCTGAAAAGAAAACAATAGCTGTTGAACACAATGAAACAGAATCAAAGAGAATATTCTGACATTCGCAAATATATCTATAAAACTTCAAACATTAATTTATTATCATGGAAATTGTACTTGAAGTATATTAGGAGGGGAAAAAACAGGGTTTCTTATGGAAATGCAATATTAACCTTTGCAATATTATCCCCTGCTGAGCAGCAAGAAATAACATAATGATACCAATCCCTCTCAGCCAATAAAAAGGCAATAAAAACAGCACATGAATTTCAAATAACTTAAGGGGAAATTGCACCTAAAAATGCTAAAGCTTATTGTGTGCGTAGCATAAGCCTTTTCCGCACATTTACACCTATATAAATTACAGGCATGGGATCCGTTTTCTGGAAACCTGTTATCCAGAAAGCTCCGAACTATAGAAAGGCTGTCTCCGGGACTTTATTTTATCCAAATAATTTTTTTTTTTTTTTAAATTATTTCATTTTTCTCTCTGGAGTAGAAGAGCCAAATTTCCAGTTAAATAACAGGAGCAGATTTTTCCTCTCCTGTAAATTTCGGGGCTGCTGTTTCTCAACTCTCCTCATGGCAGCAGTGCCCCTGTTCCCAAGCATTGAGGACCTCTTGAGTAACATGTTGCTCTCCAAACCCTTGGATGTTCTCAAACTGGGTGTGTATTTTTGAATTCTGGGTTTGGAGGCAAGTTTTAATTGCATAAAAGTATAGTGCCAAGTAGAGTCTCCTGTAGGCTGCCAGTCCACATAGGGGCTCCCAAACAGTCAATCACGGTCCACCCCAAGGGACTTTTTTATGCTTGTGTTGCTCCCCAACTCTTTTTCCATTTGAATCTGGCTCACAGGTAAAAAAGGTTGGGGACCCCTGCTCTAGGGGTATCAAGGTCCCCTCTCTTCTGATAGCTCTCACTTATTTACAATCTTCCCTGATGGTTTTCAGTAGGGTGCCAAAGCCTATTTTCATTAATGTCTAAAAAGTCACAATGCCACATTTGGTAGCCAAAGAGATGGGTTTCCTGGTATCGCAGGGGCAGTAAGCTTGAAGGGCATTATTAAGTCTGCTACTTTAGGGGTTCATCAACTCTTCTTCTGATTTATGCAATAAGGCTACACATGTTTGGGGTCACATTTGACTTAATCCCTAGATAACAAGTGTCCCAGGCACCAGTACCTACTTTATGAGTTCAGGTACTGACTACTGTCTAATACAGGGGTCCCCAATCTTTTTTTTTTTTTACCTGTGAACAACATTCAGATGTAAAAGGAGTTGGGGAGCAGCACAAGCATGAAATCAATATGTTGCTCAGGAGTCACTGGTTGAGGATCACTGATCGACTGCATTGTTCCCAGTGACTGATCACTAAAGTTATCTGCTCTGATGAAGGTCAATATAATTCTGTGCACTTTTCAGAGACCCATTTGATAGACACATTGGATACTCATGTATCAGACCCAGTGTCCCTGTACTGTAGCGAGACAAATAGGAGACCTTCCGTGGGATTTTCATCACTCACATATAGATCAATCTTCACATGCTGCATTCACGGAGTACAAAACCAATTTTACCTGTGAACTTTCTCAATGGAGAAAACATGGTCTTCTGAGATGATCATTTAGGTGTGATCCAGTAAATATACATATTTAGAGATCTTTAAATCATGCTTTTCAGGCGACCTTGAAGTGGCAGCAGCTGATTGTTCCCAGGATATTTAACAGGAATGATTGGTGGGTGGGAGCTGCCAATCACAGAAGAAGAAATGATTGGCCCAATGTGCCATTTAATAGAACCTACAGTAGCTTTAATGGAGCAGCACTTAGCATTCCATCCCCCTTTTTTGATATAGAAGCATTAACCCTTGTGCTGCAGGACAGGCCAACCAATCTCAGTATTGAGCAACTATAAGACACAATATCATAAAAACTCTAAATATTTGCTTGGAGCTGGAAGACTGAGCATTTGTTAGTTTAGGGGGACATCATCCTACATTTTTCACAGAGTATAATTCTTATTCGGTTGCACTGAATCCACAAAGGTTTATTAATAGGACTGTATATTTAGAACTCAAATATTCAGTGGGCTGCACAATTAGAAGCTCAAGAAGAATACTCAATAAAGGGGGATTTTAGGGAAGGACAGAAAAGGTTGATGCACTGGGTGCCCAGGAATCTTTCTATATTCATACATGATGCAAATCAGAGATGCTTCATCTGGCGGAGGATACATAGAGACAGATAGAGACTCCACAAATCCCAGAACCACTAGATCAGATGGGAGTCCATCGTTTCCAGTATTGCCTGTGTGGCCATTTTTATGTAGTTCCAGCCAGGGTGGAGCTGGTTTTGCAGTGGGGAGGGGAACAGCCTGGAGCCATACTTAAATTAAATTAAATTAATCCACTCCCGATTGTCTATTTTAATTCCCATTCTGCTGCCAGATTTCTGATCTGATCATGCCCTAGAAACCAGATAGCAGTTTAAAGGAACAGTTCAGTATAAAAATAAAAACTGGGTAAATAGTCTGTGCAAAATAAAAAATGTATCTAATATAGTTAGTTAGGCAAAAATGTAATGTAGTGAGGCTGGAGTGAGTGGATGTGTAACATAATAGCCAGAACTATTGATGGGTGAATTTATTCGGCAGGCACGAATTTGCAACGAATTCGCCGGCGTCAAAAAAAAATTTGCCGCGTCAAAAAAAACGGGCGCCGGCGTCAAAAACGGGGGCCGGCGTCAAAAAAAACGGGGGCCGGTGTCAAAAACGCCTTTCGGCATCAAAAACGAGACGCCGGCACCGTTTCACAAATTTTTCGCCGTTTCGTGAATTTCGCACGAAATTCGAGAATTTTCCGGCAAAGCGAAATGCCACAAATTCGCCCATCACTAGCCAGAACACTACTTCCTGCTTTTCATTTAATATTCATCCAGTGTTTGTAAAAACTAAACTACAAAATGTAGTGCAGGGATTCATCCTGGGCTAATTCACAGATAGAAATAACAAAGCCAAGATCATAGTAACATGAAAAGACCTAAATTCACGAATCTCCAGTGAAAATTCACCGGTGTCAATTTCCACGATTTTTTCGTGAAACTGTTCGAATTGCTTGATTTATTTTCATGAAAACATTTGAATTGCTCGATTTTTTTCGTGAAAACGTTCGATTTGCTTGATTTTTTAGTAAAAACATTCGAATTTAAATTTTTTTCGTGAAAATGTTCAAATTTCACTTTTTTCCTGTGAAAACGTTCGAAATTTACGTTTTTTTCGTGACCTTTCAGATTTCACGATTTTTCACAATTTTTTTGCGGGAGAAATTCGCCCACCACTACTATTGATGTGATAATTGCAGCAGAGAACAAAGGGACTGTAAGAAATAGGGGGGGGATATAATTCTTATAGAAAAGTCGAAGCTGCATCAGTTCCTTAGCAAGAACACGGACAGAAAGCTTGCAATTATTTTTCCCTCTTAAATTAGTGCTCAGGTTGCATTGAAATCCCAAAATGCACCAACCGCTTTTTCAATTTTTACTGTACTCCAAGAGCAGATTTCCACTTAATATTAACAGCAATTTGTTTTCTTTTTAATGTATAATTCATCAATTACATGTCAGCCATCAAAAAAAATCCCCAGCTCTGCTGTCAAGGCTTAATAGTAAAAAAAAAGAAAATGCGTGAATTTACCTCTCGTGGCTACGGCACAATGTCTTGTCTTAATAAATAGAGTAAGTGAAATTGTCATGGCCAACGCAGAATGCAAAGTGAAATGCGACTCGCAATGCAAAAGAATATGAATCTCAATAAGAGACTCCATATTTATTTGATTTATATAACGGTGAATATATAATGCACTCCTGATACACACACATATGAATCAAAACTGGTTCAGACACAAGATGATCTTCTTCCATGGTTACACGTTAACATAATTAGCATAACCAAATCACAGAGCCTCATTAAAATGTCCTTAAAATCATTTTCTGGAGATTAGATGCTTGTTTGGCTGATGCCCTGTCATGGTTTAAGCCTTTTGGGCATAACAATCCTTGGAGGAGCCATTGTTAGGAAATCCCTACTGGCAGGTGTTTAAAGGTCACAAAGGCTAAGGAGTCGGATGCCGATGATTTTCACATGATTATTGTAAAGCCAAAGCTGTGTTCCCGTGCAATACTGGGGCAGGCCCATATCCACGGGTTAAGTTTCATCCTCAAAATCTACAAATCCTGGGGCAAAAGGAAGCGATATTGTATTTCCTCTGGCTCAGCAAATCCACGTTTTCATTGACAAAAATGTCAGAAGCAAATAGACAAGATTGGCACCAGAAAGAGGACAATCCATTGAGGGCTGATACGCACTGTCATCAAGAATTTGGGTGAAGACAGAGGGGTTTCTGTTCCTCCCTTCCTTGGGATGCAAAAGAATTTTTTTTTATCCAGGATTTTTTAAAGAACAGGGGAGACTTTCCCATTCAGAAATGCAGAATAAACACGGTGAAACCATAAAGTTTCCAGTCTAAAACCCAAGAGGGATTCATCAAATTAAATTAAAAGAAAGAAAGGTAGAAGCCGTCAGGATGAATTGAATTCTGATGAACTGGCTCCATTCCCATAACGTGGTGAGAAGCTTCTTTGAGGTTTTTTTTCCCCCTTCGCTATTCACCTCCTCAAAACAAAAAAAGGTTCCCTATATTTCATTCAGGTTCAGCCCTGGGACACTTCATAGGATTAGGAATCATTTCTACAAATTTCCAAAAAACGCAGATCACATGGGAGGATTTAGAATCTGTTGAGCGTTTTTTTCATAGCTGGGAGATCAAAGGGCAGGAGGCTGGACGTCAGGACTTTACTGTGACCCCTGGTCCTGCTTTAGTTGGATGAAAGGGTTAAGCTACTTGAAGGTCACCATGAAAAGACAATGGGGTGACCAAAAGCAGCGTTTATATGAATATGAACACACACTGGGGGTTAATGTTGAGTTCTTCAAGAGGTGATGTTTATTTTTTTTGTTGGTTAAAGGAGAAGGAAAGGCTAAAAGTAAGTAAACTTTATCAGAAAGGTCTAAATAAATACACCAGTAAACCCTCAAAGTAATGCTGCTCTGAGTCCTCTGTCAAAAGAAATTTGTACTTGGTCTTCATTTTTTATTATTCATGGTTTTTGATTTTATTTAGATTTTTATTCAACGGTTCACTAGTTTGCAGTGTTGGCAATTTGGTTGCTAGGGTCCAACTTTCCCCAGCAACCATGCATTGATTTGAATAAGACACTGGAATATAAATAAGAGTGGCCTAAGTAGAAAGCTGAGTAATAAAATGTATCAGTAACAGTAAATTGGTAGCCTTGCAGAGCATTTGTTTTAGATAGGGTCAGTGACCCCCACCTGGAAGCTGGAAAGAAACAGAAAAAAACGCCAAATCATTAAAAAAACTATAAAAAAAAAGAAAAAATGAAGATCAACTGAAAAGTTTCTTAGAATTGGCCATTCTACAATATACTAAAATTTAATTTGAAGGTGAACCACCACTTTAAAGGGATACAGTCATGGGGAAAAAATCTTTTTCAAAATGAATCAGTTAATAGTGCTGCTCCAGCAGAATTCTGCACTGAAATCCATTTCTCAAAAGAGCAAACTGATTTTTTTTTCATATTTAATTTTGAAATCTGACATGGGGCTAGACATATTGTCAATTTCCCAGCTGCCCCTGGTCATGTGACTTGTGCCTGCACTTTAGGAGAGAAATGCTTTCTGGCAGGCTGCTGTTTTACCTTCTTAATGTAACTGAATGTGTCTCAGTGGGACCTGGATTTTACTATTGAGTGTTGTTCTTAGATCTACCAGGCAGCTGTTATCTTGTGTTAGGGAGCTGCTATCTGGTTACCTTCCCATTGTTCTTTTGTTTGGCTGCTGGGGGGAAAAAGGGAGGGGATGATATTACTCCAGCTTGCAGTACAGCAGTAAAGAGAGACTGAAGTTTATCAGAGCACAAGTCACATGACTTGGGGCAGCTGGGAAATTGACAAAATGTCTAGCCCCATGTCAGATTTCAAAATTGAATATAAAATATCTGTTTGCTCTTTTGAGAAATGGGTTTCAGTGCAGAATTCTGCTGGAGCAGCACTATTAACTGATGCATTTTGAAAAAAATGTTTTTCCCATGACAGTATCCCTTTAAGGATTGGCCTTGGACTAGGTTTAGCAAGTCTCAGTCTGGGTTAATGTATATTTACTATGTAACATCTACAATATGTTGTAGACCTACTGATTCTGGTTGATTTAAGTGCATTTATGTTAATGATGTGTGTTTGTAATTAAGTCTAGCTATGGCCTTTCCACTCAATTTCACATCTATGTGTGAGCTATTGCCTCCCAAAGTCATGTTCATGAAGCTTACCGTATATACTCGAGTATAAGCCAAGTTTTTCAGCCCCCAAAATATGCTGAAAAACTCTACCTCGGCTTATACTCGGGTCAAGCGCAAAAACGGTCGCCGGCGTCTAAGAATAGTCGCCGGAGTCTAAGAATAGTTGCCGGCGTCCAAGAATAGTTGCCTGCATCTAAGAATAGTCTCCAAGAATATTTGCCGGCATCCAAGAATGGTCGCCGGCATCCAAAAACGAGACGCTGGCACCTCCAATGGGAGCAGAAACCCTCAATTTTTTGATTGAAACTTCCCAGAAGCTGCTGCATTTCTCACCCTGGGCTTATACTCGAGTCAATAAGCTTTCCCAGTTTTTGGAGGTAAAATTAGGTACCTCGGCTTATACTCGGGATGGCTTATACTCAGTATATACGGTATATAGTCGTCTATAAATCATTTGCAGTGTTGCAATTAAAGTTGCATTATGGTAACTCCGCTTGACTTTGCTATCACATGTGTTGACTGTTCAATGAGTAACGCTGTATTTTTATTTCCACAATTCAATTTTTTTGCACTAAAAATCATGAATTTGAATAATGTTTTTTGGCATTTATTAAGTAAAAATGCAGAAAAACTCTAACTTAAAACTTTGGCATCTGCAAGCTTGTGAGGTCGGAGTTTAGTAAATAATCCCCTAAGTGTAAGTCACCCCCATTGTTCTCCTGCCAGTTTCATTGAGCTCTGGTTCCTTTGCCTTGTTTTTTTCCATTAAAAATTCCAGTGTTTGCTCCTAAAAGTCCAACCTGATAAATTTGAGGATTAGTAAATAACGCCCTTAATATTTATAGCCTGGTACAGCTGAGGGATGTAAGGCAGGGAGCTGCTAGCTGTGCTTAATGAGTAAAGTTCCATGAGAAAAAGACTGAGATCTGGAAATCAACCCAGTAACTTGCAGACTGAATGTCTAACATAACGATAACCCAAAATTGTGTTCTGAATTGAAGTCCTGCCAGTACTTTATGTTACATTCTGCTGATGAAACTGGGGCATTTTATTTGGATCCAGTGAGGGGAATGATGGACATCACTATAGGCTCATCCACAGACTCCATCGTGCCACTGACTGGAGATTGGGCACATCATGTTTGAACTTTAATATTTTAAAACATTAGAATGTTTAATGCATGTGTATTTTAATATAAAAAACACCAGATAAACGTCAGGTTGGCAAGTTTTAAAGAGCACTTTTGTATGAGTGAGACGTCGCCCTGTTGTTGAACATTGGCTAAAACTAAAGTCATTGCGGCACAAGAGGAGAAACGCATGGAAAGATGTTACAGATAAAGAATGTGATCAGTGTTGTTGTACCTGAAATCTTCTGGGAACAGCGTGTGTTGTTGGCCCTGGAACATAAATAAGCCATTAGTAAAGACACACAATTTCTGGGGAACAAGAAGGTATTGACTTAAGTACAATAAATATAAAATAGTGTTTTTTCGGAATGATCAGCTCTTCCTGGGAGCACAGGCAACGAGGGAGGGGAGAGAATTCAGAAGGACCTGCAGTTTGTGGGAAATTACAAAATCCTCCATTAGCAGAGATGTCATTCCACTTAACCATTGCACTGCCGGGTCAGGGAGACGGGCGAATCAATGCAGAGCTGCAAGTCAATGCAGAACAGGAGGGTTAAAAGAAAAGAATTTGGGATTTTTTGAGAAAAACACCTGTCACTGCTGAACAGGAATACGGAGCTCTTAGTGTAATAATGTACATTTAGGAGCACAAAAGTGCAGGGGGGAAAAACAAAAGGGACCTGTTCTCATTTAACTCCTATGATGTTTTGCATAGAGCCACTTAGTCCCTCATTAGACTCAGAACTGTAACAATCGAAATCACTTTTACCAAGACAAAATGCAAAGGGGAAACATAATAATGTGAATATAATATGACATGTAAGGTCTCACATTGACCTTTAAGTGGCAGCGTTCCCTTCCTATTTTCTTCTACAAAATACTACTCAGCTTATCGCTTGTTTTGCCTCCTTTACAACCTTTCTTGAAACTGTAACTAGAGCCTGTGTAGATTTGTGGGCATGAGATGCAAACAGTAAATTATCCTTCAGTCTATATTTTGCAAGGTTATTTCTTCTATACATTATTTTACATTTTCACAGTAAATACATCACTCTCTGCCCACAGCCAGAAAATACTTAGGGGCCGATTCACTAACTTCGAGTGAAGGATTCGAAGTAAAAAAACTTCGAATTTTTGTGCTCCTCGACTATCGAATTGGCGTAAATTCGCCTGAATAGAATGATTCGAATAGATCAAGCGCAAAAACGCTGCGACTATTCGCCATTCGATAGTCGAAGTACTGGATCGAGCGCAAAAACGCTGCGACTATTCGCCCATTCGATAGTCGAAGTACTGTCTCTTTTAAAAATACTTCGACTGCCTACTTCGCCACCTAAAACCTACCGAATTGCTTTAAAAGCCTATGGGAAAGTCCCATAGGCTTGTTTTCCAAGTTTTTGATCGAATAAAAAGGCATTAGATCGAATGAAAATCCTTCGAGCGAATATTCGATCAAGCGCCTATTCGCCTGGCGAATAGTCGCCAATTCGACTATTCGCCAGCGCGTAAATTCGCCCGAATTGCCTATTCGATTCTATTCCCCAGTCGAATTTCGAGGGATTTAACCCCTTGAAATTCGACCCTTGATGAATTTGCCCCTTAAAATTGATGAAAATGGAAACATAACCTTGATGGTTCCACCTATGTTGGACTTTCTTACCAATTACAAAAGTGTTTGAAACCTCCAGAGAAGTACTTTAACCCCTTTAACTATAAGGGGGTTATTTATCATAAATATGATGAGAAGCCTTTATTATCTGGGAAGGTTTAATGTAGGCTTAATTAATGTTGCCCCATCCTTTTATTGCCATTAGGGCATTACAATAAAATCTATACTTACTCCTTACATATCTCACCCTCTACTCATTATACAAATCAATATCTTAAACAACTAGTTTTCTTTTTTTACCAAGCACACCAAGAAACATCATAGAAAGCACATTATTGGCTCTTTCAGAGGTTTTCAGATTTATTCCTGGGAGTCAAAACCAGTCACCGATTATTTCTTTGCATGACCCCTGCCCCATTACTTGATTGGGTGTTTGGCCTCAGATGTGGGTTCCACCACTCCTTGTTATTGAGTGAGGACTTGCAATTTGCTTACTTATAAATTACAAAACAATCTCTGTACAACAGTTATGGGATCTATTATACTGTACACGTGGGACTTTTTTCCCCATAGGTTACATCTCCATACCTGAAGGATAGTGTGGTAGAGTGACTAGGAAAAGGTGGAAAAAGGTCACTCTAGCCTTTAATTTCGCCCCAGGTACTGAGTTAGGCTTCAGGAAGGGAGTTAAGAAACAGAGAATCAGTGCTCTGTTTAAAGACTTTAGTAGCCAGAGACTCCATTCTGCAGATCTAGTCCAGAGATTGGAGTTCACCTTCCACAGGAAAGCAGTCCTGTGGAAAGACTATTTAAAGTTAATTAGAATGGGAGAGTGGGTCTCTCAACAGGGCACAGCAGGTAGGAGACCTGGCTGTGTGAGGAACTCCCAGAGGAGCTGGGAGTGCTGCCTGTTCCTGCAAGAAGCAGAGGGAGCCCGTGACTCTCACAGAGAGTACTGTGAAGAGAGTGAGGAAGCCAGGAGGCTGAATAACCACTACAGGAAGGAGTCCTGTGAGTACAGGGGTGAGCCAAACTATTTCTTGTGCTGGTTGTCCACAAGGGGCCCAGTCTAGTCAGACACTGCTTCAAAGTGTGAAGGTAGTGCCCAGTGGGCTAGGTTTTATTTTTATGGTTTATGTTTTGTATCCTGAATATGGTCACCCCTGTGTCTGTTCATTATTGACGGTGTGTGTTAAAGTTGGAAAATAAATCTGTATTTTCCTTGAAGAAGCTGTGTGTCCCTGTCTTTCTGCTCCTTTCTCCTATGCTGCCTGCTCACCATTGACTATTCCCCCTAAAAGTTACGTGTTCAAGCCGCCAGCTTGTCACAATAGTAAAATACAGTACTTGTAAAAATTAAATAAACCCAATAGGGTTGTTTTGCCACCAGTATGGATTCATGCAGCTTTGTAACCATCAAGTACAAGTTAGGGGCACATTTACTAAATTCGAGTGAAGGATTAGAATAAAAATACTTCAAAGGTTTTTTTTGGCTACTTCGAACTAAAAATCATTAGACTTTTCGACCATTCGATAGTCAAAGTACTGTCTCTTTAAAAAAAACTTTGACCACCTACTTCGCCACATAAAATCTACTGAGCACCAATGTTAGCCTATGGGGAAGGTCCCCATAGGCTTTCTAGGCAATTTGGGATCGAAGGAAAATCGTTCGATCTATGGATTTTTCCTAAGATCTTTCGAACGAACGAATTGTGGTAAATCCTTTGACTTCGATATTCAAAGTCGAAGGATTTTACTTTGACGGCCAACTATAGAGGGTTAATTAACCCTCGATATTGGATCAATAGTAAATGTGCCCCTTAATGTTTTATTATTACAGAGAAAAAGCAAATCAATTTAAAACAGAGTTATTTGATTAAAATGGTCACCATTGAACAGGGCTGGAACAGGGGCAGGCAGAAGAGGCACCTGCCTAGAGTGCAATGATACACTCTGCTTCTCTCCCCTCCCCCTCTATTGCTCTCGCTCCGATTTGCCTCTCTCCCCTCCCCCCTCTGTTGCTCTCCCATCCCTCCCCTCCTCTCTCCCCTCCCCCTCTGTCGCTCTCCCCTCCCCCTCTAACGCTCTCTCCTCCCCCTCTATTGTTCTCCCCTCTGCCTCTCTCCCCTCCCTCCTCTGTTGCTCTCCCCTCCCCCCTCTGTTGCTCTCCCCTCCCCCTCTAACATTCTCCTTTCCCCCTCTATTGCTCTCTCTCCCCTTTGCCTCTCTCCCCTACCCCTCTGTCGCTCTCCCCTCCCCCTCTAACGCTCTCTCCCCTCCTCAGTTGCTCTCTCCTCCCCCTCTATTGCTCTCGCCTCTGTTGCTCTCCCCTCTCTCCCATCTGCCTCTCTTCCCTCCCCCTCTGTCGCTCCCCCCTCTGATGCTCTCCCCTCCCCCCTCTGCCATTCTCTGCTCTGTTATGGCACACGCATGCACATGTTTGCACTCAAGCACACGGGTTGGAGTAGTTCGGTGACTGGTAGTGGGTTTCCAAGAGTGTCCAGTTGGCTTGGCCGAGCCCTGCTATGGGAGATGGTCTTCTGTTAATTTGGAGCTTTCTGGATAGCGGTTTTCTGGATAAGGGATCCCATTCCTGTTCAATAGGGCACATTTTCCAACATTGAACCTATATACCATCATGGCTCAAGGTTCCACTCGAATTGCCAGCTTTATCTTCAGTTAAATTCCCTAAAAAGGAGATGAAAAAATAAATGCATATAAATATACAGCATACATATATACATATATATAGAGAGAGAGAGAATTATAGTTACACCGCTTGCAATTATAGACAAAGAGTAGAATCATTTTTCCTTGTGCCGTTTCCCTTGGCACAAGTCACAAGACACATTAGTGAGCCCCTTGGAACAGAATAACTGCTGCAGACCCTACTGGAAGTCGAATGGTTATTTTAAGAAACATTTATTGATCATGTGTTTTACAATTCAGGCTAAAACTCTGCAAACCTGCAGCCATTGTAACATGCGGAGCTGCGGAAGGGTCGCTGTTTGGCTTCTTCTCTGCGCGGGGAGATCTCACTCCCGTTGTTCCAGTGTGAAATCACTTCCTCGGGACATAATTAGAGCTGCTCCATTTATTACATTAAATGATTAGTGGGCACTTGAAATGATTCCCTATATTAACTTTATTGCTGAGGAGTTTTAAATATGAGACTTTTAACTGACGCCGCTCAGCCATGTAACACCGTTACGCCGCTTACGACAATTTTATTTTTCAGCAGCCGTTAGGTTTATCAGCTATTAAAGGATTTATTAAAGCGCAAGCTCTTATGCAGAACAGAAGTCCGATTTTATCTCAAAATTTTCTGCTACAAACTCTGATCAAACCCGCTCAGGTTTTTTACACTTATTTATTACAAAATTTTCCCGAAAATTTGCTTTGCAGTGAAAAAATCTGATTTTCACGTTTTGTCGGATATTTCACCTGAAAACTCAGTTTTTTTTGTATTTTTCACCCGAAAACTCAGATTTCTTATGCTTTTTGCCTAAAAACTTCAGAGTATTGCACAAAACCCAGCGCACATCAAAAAATCATTGGGACTTCTCCCATTGACTTATATGCAACCTCGACAGGTCTGAGATGTCGGATTTTCTGATTTGGACTTTTCCATCCTCGGGGTTTAATAAATTCCAACAAATTCGTGATTTTATTAAAAAAATTACAAATTATTCAGGATTTTTGCATTCGGAGTTTAGTAAATAACCCCCTAGAAATGGGATCAAGCCACAATGATGCACACGTCTGAGAATGAAAACAGTACAGGTATAGGCAATTCTACTTTAAATAATACAGGTATGGGACCTGCTATCCAGAATGCTCGGGACCTGGGGTTCTCCAGATAATGGATCTTTCTGTAATTTGGATCTTCATACCTTAAGTCTACTAGAAAATCATTTAAACATTAAGGGGCACATTTACTAAGGGTCGAATATCGAGGGTTAACCCTCAATATTCGACCCTCGAAGTTAAATCCTTCGATTTCGAATAACGAAGTCGAAGGATTTACCGCAATTCCTTCATTCGAACGATCGAAGGAAAAATCGTTCGATCGAACAATTAAATCCTTCGAATCGAACGATTTTCCTTCGATCCCAAATTGCTAGGAAAGCCTATGGGGACCTTCCCCATAGGCTAACATTGGTGCTCGGTAGGTTTTAGATGGCGAAGTAGGTGGTCGAGGTTTTTTTTTAAAGAGACAGTACTTCAACTATCGAATGGTCGAACGATTTTTAGTTCAAATCATTCGATTCGAAGTCGAAGTAGCCAATTCGATGGTCGAAGTAGCCACAAAAATACTTCGAAATTCGAAGTATTTTTTATTCTAATCCTTCACTCGAGCTAAGTAAATGGGCCCCTAAATAAAGCCAATAGGCTGGTTTTGCTTCCAATAAGGATTAATTATTTCTTAGTTGGGATCAAGTACAAGTTACTGTTTTCTCATTCTCATTTGCCCAACACTAATCTTAACCCCATACAGGTGCGGAACCTGTTACCTGGGGTTTTCCGGATACAAGATCTTTCCGTAATTCGGATTTTCATACCTTAAGTCAACCAAAAAATAATTTAAACATCAATTAAACCCAATAGGATTGCTTTGTCTCCAGTAAGGATTAATTATATCTTAGTTGGGATCCAGTACAAGAAAAGAATTTAAGAGAATATGTTTTCTCCAAACGAGCGTATCTCTCCCCGATCTGCCCACATTGAGGTGGTTGATATTGGGCTGATTGAGACTGGATTATATTCCAGTCTCTTATTGAAATTAATGCACAGTTGCTAGGGTAATTTTCACCCTAGCAACCCTAGTTGAAATTG
Organism: Xenopus laevis; assembly: GCF_017654675.1. NCBI lineage: Eukaryota > Metazoa > Chordata > Amphibia > Anura > Pipidae > Xenopus > Xenopus laevis. The sequence continues at coordinate 2,010,970 of NC_054386.1, forward strand.
CAAACTGTGAGAGCTGCTGAATAAAAAGCTAAATAAATGAAAAACCACAAATAATAAAAAATGAAAACCAATTGCAAATTGTCTCAAAATATCCCTCTCGACATCATACTAACGGTTAATTTAAAGGTGAACAACACTTTTAAGTTTAAAGACCCATACTGGGCAATGCAGTACGTCATTTCCATCATTTATTTATATAGCGCCTACAAGATACGCAGTGCTTTACCTTAATTATAACAAAGAGTTTACAAAGTAAAGGTTAGGGGACAATTGAAACATTTTAAAAACAATTTTGTGATTTATGATACAGCAATGATTGATATCATGGGACTTTTAAATGCAACATATTCTTTCATGGGACGCGCCACGACCTATTACAAGTACACAGTTTCCATCAACATTTTGGGAAGACTCAAGGAAACATTTAGAAAAAAAATAAAGACATTTACTATAATAACCGTTACAATAATGTCTAAGAATCACGGGCAAACAGACTATACCCCCTGCCTGAGTGATGTATCATAATGACGCCCATATAAAACAATATCTGTAGACATCACTGGAACCATGTAGCCTGATATGTTATCTGGAAACCTGTTATCCAGAAAGCTGTAAAATTCAGCCATGACATTTAAAAGCTATTTAAAAGATCAATCCTTCATTTTTTACTGATGTTCTGTTTTGTTCTGCAAGACTCCTAGTACCTAGTACCGGAGAGTAACTAAAAATCCATGTTGGTGGCAAAACATGTTTAATTGCTATAGTGGCCTCAAGTCATGTTACTTCAAGTTACAGAGAGACCCCTTTATCCAGAACAACCCCCTCCCAGTCCCCAAGCATTCCAGATAATATATTCCATACCTGTGTAATAAATAGAAGCATTTGTTTGATTTACATCAGTATCATAATAATAAAGGAGGGGGGTGAAATGTGGGCTGTACATGTTATTCGCATTCTGACATAGGGAATATACAAAGAATGTGGCAACTAGTGATGGGCGGATTTCTCCCATTTCACTTCACCAAAAATTTGAGAATTTCCCGCAAAATTCACAAAACGGCGAGAAATTTGTGGAAAAATAGTGAAACCGCAAAGTTCACAAAAAAAATTAGAAATTTGAAAATTTTCACGAAAAAATCATGGAATTCAAAAATTTTCACGAGAAATTCGAATGTTTTTACAAAAAAAATCGAGCATTTTAAATGTTTTCAAGGAAAAATCAAGCAATTCGAACGTTTTCACTAAAATCGAGCAATTTGAACGTTTTCACAAAAAAATTTAGCAATTCAAACATTTTCTCTGAAAAATCAAGCAATTTGGAAGTTTTCACTAAAATCAAGCAATTTGAACGTTCTCACTAAAAAAATAAGCAATTCAAACGTTTTTACTAAAAAAAATCGAGTAATTAGAACATTTTCACGGAAAAATCAAGCAATTCGAACGTTTTCACGAAAAAATCAAGCAATAAAACAATTTCATGAAAACATTGGAAACTGATGCCAATTTATTCGCCAGCAGCAAAATGCGGAAATTCACCGCAAATTCGTGCCGGGCAAATTTATTCGCCCATCACTAGTGGCAACTCCCAGTGGCCAGGATCCCGGTAATATCCACTTATCAGAATATACACTGTTTGTATAATGGCCGGCTCCTCCACTGATGATATATGATGACTAGTGATGGCCGAATTTATTCGCCAGGCGTGAATTCGCTGTGAATTTCCGCCTTTCGCAGATGGCGAATAAATTCGCAAAATTGCCACGAAAATTTGACTGCATCAAAGGTTTTTTTTAACATCAGTGACAATTCCGTCAATTTAGACGCCGGCGACAATTAAATGGACACCCATTGACTTGAATGTGGGTCAAAAGTCGCTGGCGTCGGAATTGTCCCCGGTGTCAATTTTGACGGGAAATTTGCAAATTTTGTGGCAATAATTATCCCATCACTAATGATGATACATGCATGTCATATACATATATATATAGTCACTTGCCCAAACTAAATGACGTCCACTTGCATTGTCAGATCATTCCATTAAATGATTCCAGGGCACATTGTGTGGATTATTATCTGATTGATGAATAATCATCATTTTGCACTTTTATTTAAAAGACAATATTTAAAGATTTATGTTGCAGTTCGGACATTGGACACGTTTCAAACAAAAACCAGTTTAATTATCTTCTTATTTAAAAATATTTTTTTTATCTGCAATGACACCTATTATTTCAGGCGGGTACAGAACGAGGGATAGAATTCAATGCATATTAACGATACCATTAAATTGGGGAGGGAGAAAATCAGTGCAAACTTTTTTTGTTTTTTGTTTTTTAATCCTTGAATGAACATTTTATTCCTGGCAAAATAACATTTCATTGTAGATTTTTTTTAAATTAAGATTTAAGTGAAACGGTTTTAGAAATAATGCGTTTTAAATTGTATTTTCCAAACGACAACCTCGTATACAGAAACATTTAAATCATAGTTGAATTTGCCAAAGAAAAATGGCTGAAATCTGAGCAAAAAATACAGGTGTCAGATATCTTTTATTCATGTTAAACCCAATAAAGCACAATGATTATTCATCTGATTCATATATTGTATATTGTAGAATTACAATGCGACCACCTGTATTTTGTTGAGAATGTCGTGAACCAATTAATTAACTAAATCTGGTCACAATGTTTTTTGTTTTATTTTTTGCTATCGAGCATTGGTTTGAATTTCTCTATTCATTCTCTTGTCAATAATATTGATATTTTCTGATATATCTGAATGTCTATGTTAAAACTCTGTTGAATGTTGAGAAATTCGGCACATAATTCATAAACACATCGCCCAACAGGTTCATGAATATTACAGATGACATTTGTTGACCTGTTCTATGCCCAACAATTAAACGGAAGAAAATTGGAGATTAATTTGGAGGTAAATCGCTCGGCACTTGGAACAAACAAACAGTTTTGGCACCAGCTGAGAATTTGGCAGGAATAAACAATACCTGCCGTCGGTGGAATCTAGCATTCGGCACTAAGCGTGAGGTTTTCCCTGTGGAAAAAAAAGCTTGACCAGCATATTCTCGTTCACAAAGAGGCAGGTTCAACAGTTAAACGCTAGCAAATCCTTCATAGCCCTGTGGGAAACTCCACTTTCATCCTGAACTTATAGGAGGACAATCAAAAGGCAAAAGCCTGGGTAACAAATCTGATCCGTGGTTACAAGTAGGTTCTCGTGGGACAAGAAGAGATGCTCCCGGCACAAGGATAAATACCTTAATGATGAGACAGATAGTGGCTACAGACATTCACTTCCAATTGAACATCGCATCATGAAAAGGCAATTGTGCTGGAACTGAGGCCAAGCCAGTCCCGATTACTGAGACTTGAATTGTGGCTTTAAGGAAAGATTAATGACAGTGTCAGAGTTAAAACACTCGCACAATGAGACTTATCTCTAATCCACCTGCAGTTGGAGGAAATAGAAAAAGACCCTCACGCACCATGATAACAAAAAGTCCTGTAATAATAACAGCGGCAAAGCAAAGTATAATACGAAGGTGGAGGGATGCAGAGAGGTGGTAATGTCACGAGTCAAATTAAAAAACAAATAAATGTGAAAGACGGATATTAAAAAAAAAAAAAAAATTGTGTATCGCCTGGTCCAGAGACATCTCGTTACAGCCACAAGAGCGCTGTGTTCAGAGGAAGCTGCGATTTAACAAGAAACCTTTTTTATTTTATTTTAACGTGCCTTTTTATGTCTTCGATCATTGAAGGGGGCAAATTTATCAAGGGTTGAAGTGTAAATTTGAATCAAAAAGATTCGAATTTCAAGCTATTTTTTGTGTACTTCGACTAGGGACTAGTCCAAATTCGATTTGAATTTGAAAAAAAATTAAAAATGCGAATATCAAAATTTATCAAGTAGGGGCAGATTTATCAAGGGTCGAAGTGAAAATTCAAATTACATTTTTCTAGCTATTTTTTTGTGTACTTCGACTAAGGAATAGTCCAAATTCAATTTGAATTTAAAAAAAATTCGGAAATTCGAATGTCGAAATTTATCATGTAGGGGCAGATTTATCTTCGATCTTGGGCGTTTCCTTTGTTTTGTTATGCTACAAAGCTCCTGAGATATTGTGCTTATATATATATATATATATGTGCGGCTTTAATTCATCTCTATACACTTCTCCCGGCACAACGACAGAGAGCGGCTTCTATACGTCTTAAAAGGATAAGTTCAATACCCGACGCTCTGTAGCATTTATCTCGGTCGCCATTTGTTTTTGTGAAAAAATTGACAAGAAATTCCATGAAGTGATGGTGAATTTTTCAGTGTCACGGCTGGAGTGATGGAAAGGGAATATAAACCACTTGCCCGTATAAAGATAAATTGGAAATTGTAGTATTTTTTTTATTCCCTCTGCAAAACTTTCACTTTCTATGATTATTTCATTGCATTGACGCTGCACCCCCACAACAATAATGTTGGTAAAGTTGTTTAATTTCCTGGAGTTTTTATTTTTTGCCATGAATAGAGTCTTTATTCTAATACACGCTGGGCTTCATTTTTCTTAACCAATTGCATTTCTTTGTGACTAAAATACACGTAAAAGTCTATCAAGCAGTGCCGGAACTCTTCTTCTGCCATTGGACTTGAAGGGGCGGATTTATCAAGGGTCGAATTTCAAATAAAAAAAAACTTTGAATAAAAAAAGACCAACCGAAATTAATTTAAAAAAATCGAAGGGGTTTTTTTCCAGGTAAATAGGCAGTTTTCGGACGAATTTGAATCAAAGTAACATTGTATTCAATCGAATACGATTCAAAATTGTTTTCTAAAAAACACTTTGATTTTTCAAAGTCCACTAATTGACTCCAAATAGGTTCTAGGAGGTCCCCATAGGCTAAAACAGCAGTTTGGCAGGTTTTTTGATGGCAAATGGTTGAAGTCGAATTTTTATAGTGACAATACATGATAAATTTCGATTTTCAAATTTTCAAAAAAAAAATTAAAATTCTAATCGAATTTGGACTATTCCCTAGTCAAAGTACACAAAAAATAGCTAAACATTAAAAAAATTTGAATTTTCACTTCGGCCCTTGATAAATCTGCCCGTACATGATAAATTTCGATATTCGAATTTCCGAATTTCCGAATTTTTTTTAAATTCAAATTTAATTTGGACTATTCCTTAGTCGAAGAACACAAAAAATAGCAAAAAATTAATTAATTCAAAAAAAATGTAATTTGAATTTTCACTTCGACCCTTGATAAATCTGACCCAACTTGATAAATTTCGATATTCTAATTTTTAAATTTTTTTTCAAATTCAAATCGAATTTGGACTAGTCTCTAGTCGAAGTACGCAAAAAATAGCTCGAAATTCTTATTTTTTAAATTTGAATTTTCACTTCAACCCATGAGAAATCTGCCCCTATTTGATAAATTTCGATATTCGAATTTTGACATTTTTTTCAAATTCAAATCGAATTTGGACTAGTCCCTAGTCGAAGTACACAAAAAATAGCTCGAAATTCAAATCTTTTTGATTCAAATTTACACTTCAACCCTTGATAAATCTGCCCCAAAGTGTTTTGCAGTGGCTATGGGCAAAAAAATCCCATATTTTATAATATCATAAATGTTAACACAAGCAGGGAGATTGGGAATGATGCCAGGCAACTGCAGTTATCAGTAGTATCTTTATATTTTTACATTAGCCCCTTTAAATCCCAACAGATCTAGCGCTGTGCCGGCATCCGTTGTGTTTGAATAAAAAAATAAAATAAATTGTTACAAGAAATCTTGTAAATTTACAGGCAGCTCGGTGAGCCTCAGTCTATTAATCCAAATATTTCTTAGTTACAGTTCCTAGTGAAGAAATGACAATACTGCCACTTTGTGGAAAAATCTGGGCATCACTGGCTGTTCCCGTGTGGCTATTTACTTACTGGGATTGTGAAATACAATGTTATTGTTTGTCTTAAGCAAACAGCAAAGAAATAAAATAGAAATATATCTATAATTTTAGAATATGAATGATCTAAGCTGTAAATGTTTACATTTTATTAAAATAAGTACATTTTTAAAAATGTAAAAAAAAAAATCCGTAACCTGATATTGTATTATAATAATACAAGGATGATAGTATTAAAATACAGAATTGAAAAAATAAATTAAGATTTTTTTGATAAAATTAAAAAATAAAAATTCTATTTTTTTTTACCCTAACAACCAGGAAACGTAAAATAATAATTGTTAAGAGATGACAATGAGAATTTTTTTTGGTTTTGAATCTAAGTCAGAAACTTTTGCTGCTTACATAAGAATGGGACTGCGAGAACCAAAATGTGGGCACTCATCAGAATAGTCGCTCGCATAAACATTGTCATGTGTCAAAATTATTCGGACGCTCATTGACTTTAATGCATTTGCCCAAAATAGACGCCTGTATGACAATTGTCGCGGGCGTTGAAATTGACACCCATTGGCTTCAATACGTTTCACAAATTTTTTTGCAACGCCAAAAAAATTTGGCCACTCATCAGAATAGTTGCTTACATAAACATTGTCACGTGTCAAAATTATTCGGACGCTCATTGACTTTAATGTATTTGGCCAAAACAGACGCATTTATAACAATTATCGCAGGCCCATTGGCTTCAACACGTTTCACTAATTTTTCAACACATCGAAAACTTTTGGGCAAGCGTCAGAATAGTCATGTGCATAAACACTGTCGCTCGTCAAAATTTTTCGGTGAAACAGGACAAATATGCCCATGCCTATCCAGTAGTGTTCCTTTTATTAACAACACCCAGTTCTCCGACCACCAATTGAAAATGTAAATAAACTGTACCCAGAAGTGGAATCTAATGGCGCTGTACGTTGGGTTACAGAACCCCAGTTCTATTACACTTTATGGACGAGCCTGAAGTTATCTTTATAGCAAAACATTCAACTTGCAAACATTCAAATTGATTCAGTAACCTTTCTTGTCAAGATTCTGAGCCTTAAAAATGATTAGTGATAGGCGAATTTGCGCAGTTTCGCTTTGCCGAAAAATTAGCAAAATTCACGAAACGGCGCCGGCATCTCGTTTTTGACGCCGGCGCCTGTTTTTTGATGCCGGCGTCAGTTTTTTCGAAAAAAAAACGGCAAATTTTCGCAGGCGTTTCGCGAATTTATATCGCAGGCGGCGATTCGCCGCGAATTCGTGCCTGGTGAATAAATTTGCCCATCACTAAAAATGATTCATTAATTCGCCAGGTGCCGGCATCAAAAACGAGACGCCGGCGCCATTTCGCAAATTCGCCCATCACTATTCATTAAGAATGACTGAGGCCAAAAAAAAGTTTGGCAAGACCAATAGAAGACGTCCCAGCACTAATGAGAATTGTGGACAGATTAAATGGAAATATTTAAGACAATAGCGTCCCTGAAATTGAGGATCGCAGCTACTGTATCAGTCAAGCCTCTAGGTAAAATTATTTTTGGATCAAATCTAAATTGTTGGCCTGACCCACGCAGGCAGCACTCTACAGAACAAACCCTTTGTCCTTTTCTTCATATGGATTCCAAAAGCTCCCAAGGACCAGATATTTCATAAAATGTTCAAAATGTTATGTATTTTTTGTTTTACTTTACCTGGTAGTGTAGGGGTTAGTCGCAAACCTCCAAATGGGATTTTGATAAGGAAGTGTGATATAAAGTGAAAAGTCTGTATATAAAAGCTGAGATGCATCTGCCTCTGGCAATATCTAATCCCCACCTATTCCTTTGTTGGACTCATTTATTTATATTTATATATTTTTTGTTTTTGAAAGACCAAAGAGGAAAGAGATTCAGCTTTGTAAATAGTGTACAGATGACTTGCTGTCAGGGTAATGGATGAATGAAATGAGATATATAAATAATGGCGCGTTCATGAAGCTTCTGGTTTGCTAATGACCAAGTTTCTCTGTGTGAGGAGAGTCCTGAAAGGCTGAGGAGAAGAATGAAGCTTTAATACCTGTCTGTCAAACCAGGAATCTCAGCTGTAGACTGTCACTAAACTCCTCATGTCTCAGTTAGAGGAAAGAGAAGCAAGAAGGATGGTGGAGTTTGTTGTTTGAAGGAGATGCATTTTAATGAAAGCTTTTCTATGGAAAACATTTGAATTGACACAGAGATATGACCAGGCACGAGGCTGCAAAGCAAACACAGGCTTTTTTACTTGTTATCACAACAAGGAATTCGAGAGACATTTGTCTTCGTTCCAGGTCAGGGTTTTAGTTTTAGTAAATGTTTCAGCCAAGTTAGGATCATTTTTTGGACATTCAATAGTGAAGGAGGGGCCCTGGAATACTAGTGCCAAGGAAGAGCAGACAATGTCAGACTGGGCCTCTTAGGGTTCATTAAAAAACTGGACATAAAGGTCCCACTTTCATAGACAGAGCTAAATGTAATAGGTACCATAAACCCATGGTGGAAACCAGAAAGGGCCGATATGAATTGTCCAGGATTGGCTGTGGTGCATTGAAAGATCCTTCTATTATTCTGGCCTGTGCAACTCTATTGTTACTCTACTGCCTCTAAGGGGCTTCTCTTTGCCATGTCCTAACCTAAATGTTGTCCCTTGATACAGATTCTCAGCTGCATTTCTTGTTTCGCAAGTGGCAGATTTTTTTTTCTTTTGGGTTTAGATTCCCTAGAAGCCAACAAATGTTTTATTTTATGTCTACAAACAGCGGCATAACAATAGATACAGCAGCTTCCTCTAGAGCAGTGATCCCCAACCAGCAGCTCATGAGTAACACGTTGCTCCCCAACCCCCTGGATGTTGCTCCCAGTGGCCTCAAAGCAGGAGCTTATTTTTCAATTCCAGACTTGGAGGCAAGTTTTGGTTGTATAAAACCAGGTGAACTGCCAAACAGAGTCTCCTGTAGTCTGTCAGTCCAAATAGGGGCCACCAAATAGCCAATCACAGCCCTTATTTGGCACCACACAGGAACATGTTCCGTGCTTGTGTTGCTTCCCAACTCTTTTTAACTCTGAATATTGCTCATGGGTGAAAAAGGTTGGGTATCTCTGCTCTATAGATTGAAATGTCCCCCTCCAAAGACTCTAATTAAAGGGATACTGTCATGGGAAAAAAATTCAAAGTGAATCAGTTAATAGTGCTACTCCAGCAGAATTCTGCACTGAAATCCATTTCTCAAAAGAGCAAACAGATTTTTTTTATATTTCATTTTGAAATCTGTGATGGGGCTAGACATATTTACAGTTTCCTAGCTGCCCCCAGTCATGTGAGTTGTGCTCTGATAAACTTCAGTCTCTCTTTACTGCTGTACTGCAAGTTGGAGTGATATCACCCCCAGTAGCCTAACAACAGAACAATGGGAAGATAACAGCTCCCTAACACAAGATAACAGCTGCCTGTTATCCCTCAATATTCGACTGCCGAATGTAAATCCTTCGACTTCGAATATCGAAGTCGAAGGATTTAGCGTTATTCCTACGATCGAACGATCAAAGGAAATTAATCCATCGATCGAAGGATTTGCTGATCAGAAAATTGTTAGGAAGCCTATGGGGACCTTCCGCATAGGCTAACATTGGCCTCGGTAGGTTTTAGGTGGCGAACTAGGGGGTCAAAGTATTTTTTAAAGAGACAGTACTTTGACTATCGAATGGACGAATAGTCGAAAGATTTTTACTTACGAATCGTTCGAATCAAAGTCGTAGTCAAAGGTCGAAGTAGCCAATTCGATGGTTGAAGTAGCCATATTCGACCCTTTCGAAATTCTAAGTATTTTTTCTTCAATTCCTTCACTCGAGCTAAGTAAATGTGCCCCTATGTGTAGGAAATGGATTATTGGATTGAGGAGAACTTTCAGATTACATTTTTTTTAAATGAAAACAAGATGTAGTTTTGCATAGTCATAGTTCCCAAAGCAACAAGTCCTTACGTTTTCTCATTGCCGAGGTATAGACTTACCATAAATCTATATGAATAGAATATAGAATGTAGCAGGAAAATGAGCAGGTACGGTGATCGTTAACAACAAGCGCACAGAAGAGCTCAGTGATACATTTTGATGAACCAAAACTAGAATTATATTTCTGTGTTTATTTATCCTGGATAATTAGAAAGATTCCCAAAGAAAAGCAGGAACTGTACTGTTCAATGATTGCCCTCTAGTGGTGACTTGGGCCCATTACAAGAAAAATCTTTAGTCCTGGCAATAAATTTGAAATGTGACATTTTAAAATATCTCACGGAAGACTAATTTGTCACATTCATGACTATATATTTTGTATGTTTGTATATATATATATATATATATGTTATATATATATATATATGTGTATTAATGTTCCTAGATAAATAAAAAAATAATATTTTTTTAATTTCACCATTTCTTTAAGTCTACCATTTCTTTTATATCTGTTTCTTGTAGATAGAAGAATTCATCTGCCCAATCACACCTTGTAATAAAACTATTCCTTGCTATCCCAATTTGCTAATTCAATTTATTACCACATTTTCCACCAAAGATACCCATATGCTTAATGCCACTAGGGAGAGACCAGGTTTTTTTGGGAGGCTCCTCACTGCCCTAGACACCAAACATGGAAGAGCCCCACATGGTATCCTCCAACTCCACCACCAGATAAGACAGCTATCTATGCATTTTATTTTCTTACATATATATTTATAGGCACCAAAGACCCACCCCCAAAGTTGTCTCCCTAGGCACGGACCCTGCCGAGCACAACCAATTTTACCAGCTGAATCTTGGCACTGCTGCTCTTCTGCTTTCCACGATATTATCAGTTTTACTTATTACACATAATCAGTTGGAAGCAATGGTGCCACCTGCTGTTCATTTCAGCAAACTAGCACATGCTCAGTGTGGTCTGGGCTGCTTAGGGATCATCATAAATTATCAAAACAGCAAATAATATTTGCTCCAAGTAGAATCCCTGTTTATCTGTTTAAATCTGGCTCCATGATTGTTGTCCCTGCAGCTGGAGTTGGAAACAGTAAAGGGGATGTAAAGGCAAAAATAAGATCCAATACAAATCTCTACACAGTCGCCGACTGCTCTACAGGGAAACAAACAAAGCTGCTCAAGTTCTGCATGGCTGGGAAGTAAGGCGGGGGCTCCCCCTGCTGTTCATAAGTATGATTGTTTCCCTGCAGAGCAGTTAGGGACCGTCTGACAATTCCTATCCACAGCAGTAAATGAAGGGAGAATTTCACTGCATACAGTCAGGTTTCTTATAAAAACAGTACACATTCTTTAATTAAAGTATATTGGAGATAGGTTTCTTTTTCATTAAAGAAAGCAACAATGGAAATTTTTTTTTTGCCTTGACATGGCCTTTAACAGAAACAAACTAAGGACAAAGGCAAAAATGCTAACGTGGAACAACAGGGCTCCCATTTTCTGCTGTCTCCTATTTTACACACTGACAAAAGCACAAAGAGAATAGCTTCCTCAATACCCAGGCACTCAATTACTATTCTTACAAAAAATAAACTTGATTAGACTGAATCACTTTGCAAATATTACCAATTCCCTGTTAATTTGGTGCATTTTTTGCAATATACAAAACAGCCAGCAGATGGTGACCCTGTTCCACAAAGAGAAACCGACAGCTGGATGGGTTTTATAAAGATTAACCAGCAGATGGCCACAGCATAAAAAAAATGAAAAAGAAAAAATTGTGAAAGTTTGCAATATATTTATCAGGGTTCATTTTAAAATGCTTACTCGGTGTTATATTTACAGCTTAATGTGGCCTCAAAGTGAAAAAAACATAGGGTCTCCAAAACTTGGAAAAGATCATCTATTTCTCCAACAGTGAACAAGTTAAGGGCACATTGGGACCTCCATACTCCTGTGATACCAGCAGATCCAGGACTGCTCCCTATATTGGTTCTCTCATCTGTTGTGATTCTGTATTTCCCATTGCTGAGTGAAATTATGCTGGAAAATGAAAGGGTGTTGAAGCCATTTATATTATTATATAACAAATTCTAAGTACCCTTTTAATGTCATGCAGCTTGTGGTCTCTGCAATGTAATTTGACTAATGCCACAATATGATACAAAGTAACAGTAGTCAGACAGCTCAGCAAAGTAGTCAGACAGATCAGCAGGAGAGTAGGGGGCTGGGCTTAGGGAACTGTCAGAAACCATTAAAATTCTGCATATTTTATAATTGATGTATATTGCAAAGTTGCTTGAAATTATGTTTACTTTTCAAAAAGCTTAAGTTATATTTTTTTGTGAAGTTCCCCTTTAAATGCATCTGCGTGAGGGGGGGGGCAAATATCCTTGTTAAAAGGGAATTTGCATGGGATGAAGGTTTTAGATGTTGAATTGAGCATCGAGGGCAAATCATCTGTTTTGTTTTTTATGGTAAAATAGAATTAAAGTCCTTAACCCAGAGGGCAGGTTAGTGAGTATCAAGTTTAAGGAGGGACAGTCTCTGAAGTTTCTATGAAATTCCTTCTGCCACTCTAGACGTATATATGTGGCTTATTGTGGAACCTATAATTTTTTTCAGCAATTTATTTTCATTTGGAGCCTAAAGCCCTTAACAGCAGTCATCTTGGAAGAATTATATTTGCTGGGGCACAAGAAGGTTAAGTGAATTGTCCTAGATTAAAAGGAGATGCCACTAAGATTCAAAGCAAGAACTCCAGGTTCAGATCCAGGGTTAGAACCAAAATACTTACCACCTAGACCAGAGCTTTAAAGACTTTTTCGGTTCAAGACCCCCACTTTGGTCCAACATTTGTTCAGATTCCCCTTGGCTTATAACCAGTTTAGAGATACATACATTTCTGTCATAACAATCCCCCCTGCTGTAATGTTCCAGGCCTTTGGGATACAAGTGGGATCAGTGAAAAAAGATGAAAAACACGTGCAATAGGTCTCATTAAGAATCAGATGGGTGAGAAGAAAAGTTTCCCAGGCCTAGTAACCTTTAGCAACCAGCCATGTGTTTGCTTTCAACCAGGGACCAGTAAATGCTACCTAATTGTGCCTAGACCTATAGTATACTTTGCACATTTCATTTCATTATCCCTAAGTTATTTTATTTGGCAGTTATTTATAATTTTTAATACAAATGATTCCTAATCATTGATGAACGTGTAATAATACTTAAATATATATACGTTTTTAAGAAAGTAGTGCATATCCTGGATGCATATAATATACCTGGCAGAGATTGTTCTGCTCCAATTATAGTAACTTAACAACGAATATTGGCAGTAATAGTCTGTATTATTGATGATCTTCAAGGGAAATACCTTTACACCATACATCCTATTAACTAGAGATCCTGTACTGGTGATTCTGACACTGAGCTACTCACCCCCTAGCAAATCATCAGGGTAATGTAAAGCCGTGCCTCTGTCTAAAACAAACTACTTACTGCTCCAAGAACAACTAAGTGTATAGGTTTAGTCCTTCTCTGGCTAATCTTAGCTCTTGATGTTGTCCTCCCTGACTTAGAGTGGTCTTGGTATTGTCCTCCCTAGCTTAGATTGGTCTTGGTGTTGTCCTCCCTGGCTTAGAGTGGTCTTGGTGTTGTCCTCTCTGGCTTAGAGTTGTGTTGGTGTTGTCCTCCCTGGCTTAGAGTGGTCTTGGTGTTGTCCTCCTGGGCTAAGAGTGGTCTTGGTGTTGTCCTCCCTTTCTTACATTGGTCTTGGTGTTGTCCTCCATGGTTTAGATTGGTCTTGATGTTGTCCTCCTTGGCTTAGCGTGGTCTTGGTGTTGTCCTCCCTGGTTTAGATTGGTCTTGGTGTTGCCCTCCCTGGCTTAGAGTGGTCTTGGTTTTGTCCTCCCTGGTTTAGAGTGGTCTTGGTGTTTTCCACCCTGGCTTAGAGTGGTCTTGGTGTTGTCCTCTCTGGCTTAGAATGGTCTTGGTGTTGTCCTCCCTGGCTTAAAGTGGTCTTGGTGTTGTCCTCTCTGGCTTAGAATGGTCTTGGTGTTGTCCTCCCTGGCTTAAAGTGGTCTTGGTGTTGTTAACCCATGTATTGTATACACTTGTGAAAGTTAGTAGACCCTGTTGGCCACACAGAACTTTACATCTTGCATTTTAGAAAAATGAGTCGCAACAAAATCGAGCATTGATTTAAATATCTCAAAGAATTCCATGATTTCTCCTGTTTGAGAGCTCTGCAGATATGTAGAACTGAGCTAGATCCTGACAAATAAAGACTAAACTGCACAAGCCATAGGAGAAACAGAAATAAGGAAAATGGGGGAGGAGGGGAGCGTGAGAGGAGAACATGCTTCCTATCTGCCAGTGTTCATGTGAGGTTTTGGAAACAAAAAGTGATGGTGGGGGGGAGGATTTTCAGAATCAGAAGCTGCCACTTCCACACTCAGAAAGGCTTGCAGAGGTTGCACGATTGCATGGCCACAGTTTGAACAAAGAACTTATTGAGCAACTTTCTGTAGCAGAGCAAGGAGCCCACTCTACTATTACTCCTTACTCAGGGTGAGACTGCAGAGCTAAAGGACCTTGTGGGACACATAGTCACTGACCCCTACAATTCACCAGATGGGCCCCACATTTCAATGTACATCGACCTCCCGCACACAAGAAACTCTAACAGGGGACATTTAACTCCCATGCTGCTATGGGGTCTGCCAGTAAACTACAGGCATAACAGACGAATGCTATTAACTGCTCGCTTTATAATGAACAATAATTTCAAGAGTAAAATAAAAGGCATTATTAAAGTTCATGTGATCTTTTGTCTCCAAAATATGCAGTACAGATAGATTTTCATGGGATATTTTGCTCCAGAAATGACTTCAATGATTCATAGATGACGAACAGGGAGCCCTCTGATATTTGTTATGGGTGGGGGGTTACAAACAAATTCTTCACCAAATGATACAATGCAAATACACGTCCCTCTGTTATTTGCAACTATTTACTTTGTAGCTTTAATCCTTTCAATTATATAGGAAAACATATAGGAAAACAGCCACATCTGGGTATGCCTGGTCCATACATACTGTATTTATTGAGATAACTATTAATAACATATTTTTTTATTCTTTTTTTTGCCATAAGAATAATAGGATAATGCAAGGAGTTCCTGTCACCTGTTTAAAAGCAAACCTCTTATTGGTTGCTATAGGTCAGTGATCCCCAACTAGTAGCTTGTGAGTAACATGTTGCTCTCCAACCCCTTGGATGTTGCTCCCAGTGGCCTCAAAGCAGGTGATTATTTTTGAATTCCAGGCTTGGAGGCAAGTTTTTGTTGTATAAAAAACAGTTGTACTGCCAAACAGAGCCTCAATGTAGGTTGACAATCCTCATAGGGGCTACTAAATGGCCAATCACAGCCCTTATTTGGCACCCCAGGAACATTTTTCATGCTTGTGTTGCTCCCCAACTCCTTTTACTTACGAATACTGCTCACAGGTTCTAAAAGTTGGGGATCCCTGCTATAGGTTATTGCTCCTGGGCAAAATTAGTGCCGTTTGTTACCTATGGGGAAATTCTTTTCAAGAACCATTTTTACTGCCAGTATTTCTCTGTATCAGTAATACATGTAATAAAACATTTGTCATATGTTTTAGGGTTTCGGAATGTTTATAAAAGTATGTGATCTGTTATCCGGAAACCCGTTATCCAGAAAGATCCGATTACGGGAAGGTTGAATTGAATATTTAAAAATGATTTCCTTTTTCCCTGTAGTATTGAAACAGTAGCTTGTACTTGACCCTAACTAAGGTATAACTAATCCATATTGGAGGCAAAACACTCCTTTTGGGTTTATTTCATTTTTTAATTATTTTTTATTTGACTTAAGGTATGGAGATGCAAATTACAGATAGATCCCTTATATAGAAACCCCCAGATCCCAGGCATTTTGGATAACAGGTCCCATACCTGTACTGTATGTCATTATTATTTATTTTTTCTTTGTCTCCTTCTTGTAGCACATTATAAAGGCAACCTCATTTCTGGCTACATTTAAAAGCCATGGGGAAGTTGCTGGAAGTACAAGCAGTGCTGGCATTGGGGTAGGGCAGAGAAGGTATTAGCCTTGGGCCCACAGCATCACAATGGACCCCTTGGACACATGGAAGGTTCAGTTTGGCACCACTGATTTATTTCCTTTTGCCCTTCCCATCAGCTATAGAATATGTTACACATATTCATAAAGTTTTACTTCTGGAACATAAATACATTTTTACCTCCAAAGACCTGCAGTTTCCATTGGTAGGGCTTCTGAAGCCAGGTCACATTTGTATTATCCAACACATACACTGATCATACAGAATTTGGTTCAGTAGCAAATAAAAGATGGCGGAGATGTCATGCCAATGCCCTTGGCTTTACACTAATGTACAGCAAACAATAAATATTGGTCAAGCTCATAATTAGTATTCATTTTTAGTATTACTTTGGAACAAGTAGGTAAGAAGTTGTAGCTTTGTAGTAGTGTTTACAAACATCTGGAGACCCAATTTCAGTAGGAATTTCCAAGGATCCTATATATTGTGCTATTAAAACCATGAATGTAGAATTTACTAAAAGATCCTAATATCCTGCTTTTCTCTGGAACTCTCTGCCTTGAGCTCTCAGACTTTCTCCTTCTTTCCAAACTTTCAAGCGCTCCTTAAAGACCCTCCTGTTTAAAGAAGCTTATTCAATGTATCTTAATGAATCAATCATTGCTGTATCAAAAATCACATTGTTTCTAAAATCCTAATGTTTCAATTATACCCTAACCTTTTGTTTGTAAACTCTAATTTGTAGGGCCCTCTAATCCTATTGTATCTGTAACCCTTGTTTGTTATCCACCATTTATTCCCTGTTTGTTATAACTAAGGTAAAGCATTGCAGCGCTATATAAATAAATGAAGATGATGATAATATAAAAAGTAAGAAATAAATACAGGGGTCCGTTTACTAAAGTGCGGTAAATCTGACTTTAAGTTTCCGCATGTTATCGCTGAGAATATTTTTACGCCAGAATATTCGCAGCGACTAAGTTTACTAAACAGCGATGCGCTCAGAAGTCATTGCGATCACTTGCGGTAACTACGTTAAGGAACCAGCTTACGTTAGCGGTAATTTTAGCGAGTTGCGAATTTTCTGGCGAAAAATTACGTTTTTGCGAATATTTATGCTATAAAATAGTCTTGTTTTATGGCGGTTATTATGGCAATTTTTACTGTGACATTTATGGCCAGAAATGCATCTTCAAAACTTATAAACTTTATTGACTGATGATTATACCATCCAACAACATCACCAGAGTAACACCAATCAAACATATCTGCATCATATAAATCCTTCTGCCAATAGAATCATAGGAAATGATACCAGTCAATCTCTTTGCTTCATAGAAATGCACAGTTTAATGTCGCCAATCCCAATGAAACCAAAAAGTGTAGAGGCTGACGAATCCTTGGACTGTGATGCCACTGCCAATAATACGACTCTGAGCTGAAACTGCTGCAGTTGCACCAGATAGAAGCAGAAGCCAAAACATCCCGTCAGCAATAGCTACAGATCTCTCTCCTGTCAGCAAAGAATGATGGGTAAAAAAAAACATTATTATGGGATATTTCCTGCCCCTTGAGAATTTTCTGGCGGAAAAAATACTTTTACGCCACTTCATATGTGGCGGTAAAAGTTTGCGAATATTCTGGCGTTAATTTTGTCTTTAGCACACTTCGCTGTTTAGTAAACCATGCGTTAATGTGTACGTAGTGTTATTTTCAGCAAATGCGATAACTGGCGAACAATTATTCTTGCGCAAGAAAATTCGCAAATTTATATTTACCGCAGGTTAGTAAACTGGCGATAACATATTTGGCGAAAATTCTGTCTATATATTGTGCGAATATTTTTAACGCACTTTAGTAAACGGACCCCAAAGTGCTTAAGAAATTGAATTCTAGCTGAATTGAATAAAACCTAAAGCCGAATTGTTTAAAAACCTCTAGCCGAATTGATCAAAATCCTCTAGCTGAACTGATTAAAAATCTCTAGCTGAATTGATTAAAAGTGGTCCAATCAGTTCAGTGCAGCTCCCATTGACTTCTTTTTAGAAATATAGGAAAACCACATTTTTTTCGAGATTCATAGAAAAAATTGCAATTCGGGTGTTAGTAAATGGGCCCCTTAGTGTCTTCTGATGAAATTGGGTTGCCGTTATCCTGACACCATGGTAATTATGGACTGAACTTGACAAATAGCAATGGGTGGAATAGACTAGTGTAAAGAAGAAGTCAATAAAAAAAAAATCACCCAGGAACAAACAAGCCACCGGCTTTTTAGCTTGGTCATCTAAGAAGCTATAGACCATGAAAGTAGAGTGACCAGTGTGCCATTAACATCATCTTGTCCAGGTCAACTTTATAAAAATGGTGAAGAATGTTCAAACAAGTCTTATTAAAGTTATATACAGGTATGGGATCTGTTATCCAGAATGTTTAGGACTTTGGGTTTTCCAGATAAGGGGGTAATTCTGTCATTTGGATCTCCATACCTCATATCTACTAAAAAATAATTTAAACATTAAATAACCCCAACAGAATTGGTTTGTCACCAATAAGGATTAATTACATCTTCGTTGGAAACAAATACAAGGTATTGTTTAATATAATAGGCTCCATGGGAAATGGCTTCTCCATGAATCAGAGCTTTCTGGATAATGGGGTTCCAGATAATGAATCCAATAACTGTAATAGAGTTAAATACATGTACGGTTGCAGCATATCCTGCTGCTAAATAGGTTATATAAGGGTTAGGGTTGGGGTTATGCCATTATTTGTATAATGTACATTTTTTTGTTTCATACAGTTTGATCCCTTCTGACTAAACAGTATGGATTAATTGCTGTGGAGCCCCCCTAAGCAAACAATGCCATTAATGAATCAGGGACGACCCCCACTGATCCCTGTCTGGGACCTATAACTACATGGACCACCACCATTGAGGGGCTAAACAATATATCAGGCCTTAGGCAAATCCTTAGGTTATTTGTGGCCAAATTTCACAACACCCAAATAACCATCACACATTTCCCCAGCATTACACTATATTTTTACATAGGTAGCAAAAGCATTTTACAACTGTATCCAACTTACGTCAACTGTATCATGAGCTATGTCTATGGAGACTTCCTATCAAACCTGTGCAGCTGTATCACGGTTATTTTTTGCACTTCCCATTCAAGCCTGTCAACATGTGGTTCGCAAACCATCACTCCATGTCTTCCACCTTCGACTGTGTGGAACCTTCAATTGGATCACCAATACGAAATATCTTGTTGGTCTACACCAGTGAAAAAAGAAGAAATTGCTGGCTCTAATCCCTCTCAAGACCAATTAAATATTATCAAAAAGCATCAATTCTAATCTTGCTTATAAAACATTCAGTGACGGAAAGCCAGCCACTGGGTAATTCTCACCGAGTGGAAAGGGTGACCTGGGTGTCCAAACCCATGGTCCGTCACTTGAAGGGTGAACAATTGAATTTCAATATCGTTAAAGGTCAGCAGAGCTTACACTCACCAAATTGGCCAACTGGCCTGGGTGCTGTGCCCCGAACCCGTAGCTTAGGCAATGCAAATCATCCAAAATAAGTGTGCATGCACTCCTGCAGCCAAGGCATTAGAGGTTAAAACTTGTAACTTTTATTCCATCTTGTTAAAAGATATGCGTCCTAACGCATTTCGTATCAAACGATACGTAATCATAGGCACTTCACTACACCAGTGATTCCCCAAGCAGTGGCTGATGAGCAACATGTTGCTCACCATACCCCTTGAATGGTGCTCACAGTTGCCTCAAAATAGGTGCTTATTTTTCAATTATTGGTTTGAAGGCAAGTTTTGGTTTAAAAAAAAAAAAACAGATGTAAAAAAAAACAGATGTGAAAGATATAAGCAGAACCCATATTTGCCACCCCCAGGAGTTTTTTTGCTTGCTTGTGTTGCTCTCATTTTTTTTTTACAATAAAGGTTGGGGAGACTCAGTCTACACATTCGATGGCATTTATTTGAGGTCATTGGTTTATCACAAGGGTTTGATTACACTCTAACTTCCTGCGCAGTCTAAAGCTGGCCATACATGGGCCAATAACAGGATAGGAACTATGGACCAAGGAGGAAGTAGCTGGCACCAAACACAGTTTGAGGTTTCGAAGGGGTTAAGAAGTATAACAAGTCCAGGCAAAAGGGTCAGTTCAGGCAGCAAGGGTTAAATAACGGTGAAACAGGTCAAGGTCGAGATCAGAACCAGTAGAATCAATAATATAGAGCACCCAGGAACACACAAAGTAGAGAGTCGGGCAATGTCTGTAGGCCTTTGGCATCCTTTTAAAGGCTGATTTTCGTGTCAAAATGAGTGTGATGATGTCACGTGAATCCATTTGTGCTTCTACCTATTCTTTCCTACTAACAAATGTCCCATTATTAATATCATACTAATCTAGAATTTATTTAATCTCAGTGCTGCTGTATAATTATAACGTTCATCAACTATAATTATAAACCAGCTGAACTGTTTTTTTACAATTTACATTTTTAAATAGACTGTTGGACACTATCTGAATCCTGTGCAGTTTCCAGTTTCCCCCTATCTCTCCACTCCCTTTTAACCAGATGGACAGAATGCCTATATGTTATCCTAGATACACCCGGGCGCCAAGCTTGAAGGTCAACTTGGATGAGATGTTGGGTACAGACTTATTGTTTTTGGAACTGTGTCTGAATAACTGATGCACTAATATCAATATCTATAAAAGTGTCATTGGTTAAGAAGTACCTTCACTAATGGTTGAACTTCCATGGTGGCCCTATACTAAAAAAGTCCTACAGCCACTGCTATAGAGGAAGCAAACTCTATGAATTCTTGGTGCAAGAGGCAAAGAGCATCACCAGAGATATTCGAAATATATATATGAACTAAAAAGGCTCACGCTTTCTACTAGAAGTTAGAAAACGAAAGCAAAGACCTGATTGTTGGCTATTGGCAACTTTTTGTATCTATGTTCAACAATAAAACCCTCTGGTAAGTCCTGAATTACATCTGATATCTCTTTTTCCTGTAATCCTCCCGCATTAAAACATAAAATGTAGAAGTCTTCTTGACCTGACCAGTTTTGTTTTTACTCTGTTCTCTGTCAGCATTATTTCCCCACCGCTCATGATTCCCCTTTTTGTTTGGTTGTCTGCTTTCTTGTGGCTTCCTTTTTTTCTCTGATCTAAATACACTTTCTTTCATACTTTCTGGCTTATTTAAAGATTTTTGTGAGACTTATGAAAGACTAAAAACAGGAATATTAACATAAAATGTGTCTGCTCTAACATTTCCAAGTGACATTAAGGATGTAGCATGTTCCAGAAATGAGTAATTATATTACATTCATTCTGTCAGACAGGATGGAACAGGCCAGGCCTCTTTTCAACAGAATAAATCAATTTTTTTTTCAGGGTATTTATTTATGACATTTTAGTGCGTATAAATGGAAAGAGAAAGAAGGAGGAACACGAATGAAATTTGAAGGTGTTTCCACCAGCAAGTTACAGTAGGTGCGTATTCATAAGACATTTTGATTAAAGTTTTCATGTTTATTAATATTTAACAACAGTGGAACAAAAAAGGGGGCATTGATCACTGCACCTTCCCTGGTCCTATAATTAATTAGTACTTTATTCTGTGCAAATGAGTATGTTTTCTAAAACATGGGTTTTTAGTTACAAGGTTAGGAGCACAAAATTGCCAAGACACCATACCATGTCAATGCTCCTATCTATGCGTTGGTGAGTAACAAATATAAACAATCAGGTTGGTGGCAGTCTGGGAAATATATGACCAAAGATAAATTGTTTGGACCAACGTTTGGGTTTTGTCTTGACGTTGTAGGTAGTTAATACTAATTAAATATGCACCCTGGAAAATAGATTGATCAATCCCCCTTTTTAATGCTTTCTGGTGGTCCCTAAAATGTAGGCTGTCATAAAACATAGGGAAAGGGTTTATATTGAGCTGGGATCATCTTGCTGTCCTATCCCTTCTACATCATTGAAGAGTGGTAGGTTGCATATTTGGAAATGCACGTGTCCATCTAATAAGCTACCAGATTTTCTTGCTTAGAAATTACCTTTAATATTAATTGATTTTTTTCATAAAGAGTTAAGGCTAATGACCATGGAGCAATTTGCAGCATTTATCTAACCTTTTTTTTTGTAGTATCATGGGTCGGAAACAAAACACTTCAAATGGTCCCTCTATTAACTTGGATTGAAGGTGAATATAAACATTGGGTACAGTATTGGGCAGTACTCTACAAATAATTGCCTGACCAGAGCTTTCAAGCACTTTCTTTTTAGTATTAATAGAGGAGCAAAGTGGAGCATTTTGTCCCCATCTATGGATCTACAAATACTGGGGGTAACAAAATGCTGCAAATCAACCCTTGTGTCACTACCCCAGTGGAACACACTGAACTATAACTTATTTGCTCAACTAGACACACATGATAAGTTATTGGTAGTTATGGGTCCATCACGCTTCCCCTGTTATTCCTTTGTACATGGGGGTGGAAAATGTATGCTTTGTATATTGAAAAAAAGTAGGCATCAACTAAGTTAGGTACCAAAACTGAAGCTGCATCTATTTGCACATACCTGTATATACTCGAGTATAAGCCTTCCCGAGTATAAGCCGAGATACCTAATTTTACCTCCAAAAACTGGGAAAGCTTATTGACTCGAGTATAAGCCGAGGGTGAGAAAGGTATTTTATCTCCAAAAGCGGGGAACGGCCATGGGGGCGCGCTTTGCGCCCATGTATGCGAATTTATATTTAGGCTGGTGGGAGGAGACCCACATATATGGAGCTGATGCCCCACTTTTGGAGTATGTAGTTTTGTATCGTCGTTTTATCGATGATCTGCTGTTTGTGTGGAATGGAAGTGAAGGAGATTTTAACATGTTCTTACAAGATCTGGGGAACGTTGAGCTTAACCTTGCGTTCACGGGTTGCTTCAATAGAAGTAATATAGTGTATTTGGATTTACACATCTATGTTGAGAAAGACGGAATAGCTACAACAGTACACACAAAACCAAGTGCAGGGAACTCACTACTACGAGCAGACTCGTGTCACCCAAGTCACTTTAACAAGGGGATACCGAGGGGGCAATTTCTCAGATTGCGGAGAAATTGTAGTTCTGATGACAACTTTTTGAAGGAATCATGCAAATTGCGGGATAAGTTCTTGGCTAAGGGTTATACCTTAGCCATATTGCAAGAAGCATTTAAGTCAGCCTTGCTGGTTAATAGGAGTGGTTTATTAAAGGACAAGAGAATAAGACAATCGGGAAGTAGGCCCCAGTATACTCAACCAGTGACTTTGAGTACGAAGTACAGTAGACAGTTCAATAGAATTAAAGGTATAGTGGGTAAATACTTACCAATATTACATGCTGATAAGGACTTCAAGGAAATCTTACGTACAGGGTATAGAGTTGTAGCAAGGAGGGCTCCTACAATTGGTTCCATTTTGGCACCTAGTCTATATTTACGTGATTCTAAATCTAGAACATGGTTACATAGTGTAGGCATGTTCAAATGTAATGCAACTAGATGTGTGACATGTTCAGTGGTTCACGTAGCGGATAACTTTGAATGCAGCTTAACACAAGAAAAATATAAAATTAATGAGTTTATAAATTGTAATACTAAGTCAGTAGTATATCTACTAACGTGTAAAGTCTGTTACAAACAATATGTAGGATGTACTGTGAGACCAATGAAAGAGAGAATAAGGGAACATATTAATACTATAAGATCAGGCAGTGAGGCCACAGTAGTATCAAGACACTTTAAAATATGTAGCAATAGCAATGTGGCAATGCTGAAAGTACAGGGAATAGAACGTGTAACCTTGGATGTGAGAGGTGGTGACCTGCGGGCTAAATTGCTGCGAGCAGAAGTGAAATGGATACACAAATTGAATACCAGACAGCCGCAGGGATTAAACTCAGTTTTCGATGTTAGCTGTTATATATAGGAAAGTTTGGGAAACTACTCTTAGGTCGCAGAAATTAGAACAAACTAATGAAACACGTAACTAAATTGGTAAATAGAATTTGGCAAACATAAATGGACTTTGTACCTACCGTGATTGAAAATATAAAAAAATGTGGAAATTGTATCTTTTAACAGCAGTGTTGCTAATATAGGAAAGTAGAATGAATTTTTCCCATAATCATTTATTTTGTAACAATGTTGATCGCATAAATTTGAAACAAAGAATGAGTATAGTTATTGTAACAGAAAATGAACTAGTATAAACAATTTTTTAGATACAGATTTATTGCAGATTTTGAACGTTTTGTGGAAACATTAAATGAAAATTGTAACATTTCATAGTAAAAGACAGAATTATATGAGGAATGAAACATCAGTAATAGAGTTGAGCTCAAGAGTGGGCGAAGCAATGTTTTTAACATGTTTAATATGTTTAATCTGTTAAATATTCAAAGTACTTTTTGTATAGGTGATACTAATCAGTGAATTAGCTGAAGTGTTGCATTGTGGGGGGAAGGTCACGTGTGAGGGTATAAATAGTTGAAGTGATGGAAGTTTGTTTAGGTCTCCGATGAAGTATGTCTATACGAAACGCGTCAGACCATAAACTGATGTAATTCTTTTTTAACCAATGTTTAAATAAAAGTAATTTTTTACTGAAAAGTTGAAGCGACCAATCTGTGACCCTGGAAGTGCGCTCCCATACCTTGGGATTCTACGAGGGTGAGAAATGCAGCAGCTTCTGGTAAGTTTCAATAAAAAAATTGAGGGTTTCTGCTCCCATTGGAGGCGTCTCGTTTTTGGATGCCAGTGACCATTCTTGGACGCCGGCAAATATTCTTGGAGACTATTCTTGGACACGGCGACTATTCTTGGACGCCGGCGACTATTTTTAGATGCCGGCGACCGTTTTTGCGCTTGACCCGAGTATAAGCCGATGTAGAGTTTTTCAGCATATTTTGGGGGCTGAAAAACTCGTCTTATACTCGAGTATATACGGTACACAAAAAAAATATGACAGTTCACATCCAAGAACATGCAGTTCAAAGACAGTATCGGCATCTGGGAAATAGTGTTCCAAAGGAAATGTGACCAACTGTAAGGAGCGCCCGATGGCAATCCTTTCCTTTTCGGCCCTGCAGGCAAGATGGTGGCGCCTAGGGGCCATGCGCGCCAAGACGTGTGTGGCGTCATGATGGACGCAAGTCAAAATGGGCGGTGTTAGTGTGTGACATCGGCGCACCCGTTATGGTGTGAAAATCCCCTGTAAATAGACCCCAAGACTTCCTAACCTTGCCCGATTATAGGTTCTACTTTGTGTGTTCCTACTGCGTGATTCTGATTTCCTGATCTTGACCTTGATTTGTTTACTGACTAAGACTTCTTGCTGCCTGAATCGACCCTTGCCTGGACTTCACTAACTTCTTAACCCCTTGAATACTGCAAACTGTGTTTGGTGCCTGCTGCTCCCTCCTTGGTCCCGACCAGAGCCCTCGGGCCCTGACAATAACTTGCATTTAGCAGTTATTTTGCTCAGCCCACATTTATTCAGCATTTTGTAGTGACTTAAATCGTTGCATATCTTTATATAACTGCAATAAAAACGTATGTGGTAAAGCAATGCTATTATTAGTAAATGGTCTCTCTGAGTGGCCTGTGCTCACACCAGTGGGGAGTGGATGAGATGAAACGTCAAAGCTTCTCACATTCAAGTAGAAAACCCACAAACATAGCAGGTTGTGGTATTCTAGACATGAGCACCTTTTTCCACTTCTGTTTATGAAATGACTCTACAGTTTAAAAAAAAGCTGTTCCACTGCTAAAAAAACTGTTTTAATATTCGAAAAACAGAACATAGAAACCCTGGGTATCCTGAGCTGCAGAAGACTTGTGGCTGGTCCCCCCTTCCCCATCCTAGAGCCTAATAGGGAAAAAGCGCCCAAAGAATAGTAATAAGGTTAAAGAATAGAATAGGGGAACTATTGTGTTACAATTTAGGGTGACTGAATAATAAAGGACCCATAATGTAGCCTATTTGTTTATATGTGGCGACAAATGATTGAACTGCTTACCGATATCTAATCAGGAGGTCTGTATTGGACACAGCCAATGGATCTGCAAAGGTTTACCTATGTTATCTGACATTTGACCCAATATCCCTTGGATTAGGATGATATGGGTGCCTAAACTGGCATTGATCCTCTTGTTTTGTGTTCTGGCTAAACCACTGGATCTTTAGGGTAAGGTCACACTGGGCGATTTGGGGAGATCTCGTCTTTGCGGCAACCAATCTCCCCGAATGCCTTAAGTTGGCCATAGATGTTGAGATTTTTAAAAGATCAGATCTGATCGTGAGACCACCATCTTCTCAGAACGATTGTAGGAATTTACCATCAACTAAAA
Source organism: Xenopus laevis (assembly GCF_017654675.1). Classification (NCBI taxonomy): domain Eukaryota; kingdom Metazoa; phylum Chordata; class Amphibia; order Anura; family Pipidae; genus Xenopus; species Xenopus laevis. The sequence goes on from NC_054386.1 coordinate 2,037,466, forward strand.
AGACCAATTTGGCAGGAAAACAAAGGGGAGCTGCTTGGCCCTGCAAACATAGATACATTGCACTGGGACCGACAAAGATTTTTTTGACCTGGCCGATCAAAATCCTGACAGATGTCGGCCCGAAAAATCGTAAGATGTACGATCGTTCAAATCCCACTAACCACATGATAATTTCGAAGGATTGGTCGGACTTCCCTAAAATCGGTCGTTCAGCAAGAAGAATCGTTGTGTCTATGGGGAGCTTTATTAGACGCGACGATTCTTCTTGCCGAACGACCGATTTTAGGAAAGTCCGACTAATCCTTCGAAATTATTGTCAATTCGTACGATCGTTCTGAGAAAATCGTGGTCTCACGATGAGGATCTGATCTTTTAAAAATCTCAACATCTATGGCCAGCTTTACCTCTGTCTTGCACCGACTAAAATGAAAAATGCCGCATGGCACACACATCGCTTCATATTCCGAAGTCGTCCGAAATTTCAAACAGCTTCTCCAGGTTTAATACATATTAAGTCTAAATGTTTTTGCTTCACTAAGCCAAACAGGCATGTTGATATTGATGTTAACTTGTCCACTAGACGCCCTTTGGACTAAGCTAAATAAATTAGTATTAATATTGTTCAAAAATCAGAAAATCTAAAAAAAAAAAAAAAAAAGAAGATATTTTAAAAAAACGGTGTTCTAAGTGTATTTTTGTGTTTACTGAAAAAAAAAGCAAGAACTGCAGCAAATGATAGTAACTCTCAAGTCACCTATTCCAAGCAAAATACTGGTCTCTTATCTGTAAAACCTGTTGTATAAACAAATAATGGGGCAAGAGAAGGACTTAGCACTAAGCCCCGGTGCTGAGGGGATATCATACCAAGCCAAATATACAGTATAAACACGTTGCGTAGATTTCTTCTGCTATTTTACTGCCAGACTTAAATGAGTCAGCCTATTTTGAAACGTGTGAGGAAGTCATCTTAAAACCAGTGTTGATGAATTTTAGATTAAGTTATATAGGAATATCTGCAAGCAAAGCTAGAACATTTGTTTTCATACATTTCTTTTTTCAAAACCTTTAATTTTGCTCACAGTGATACTTTTTGTCTGTGAGTTTGTACCTGCTGTCTTCCTTAAAGGAAGGTACATTCCGTGCCGTTATGATTAAGTGTTTGTAACACAAAACGCGAAAGGCAGAGGACACAATAAATCTCTTTTACTCGATTTCAACAATTTGATGGAAGATTGCCTTTATTTGAGTGCCTGCTCCAGATTTATTCACATTCCGTGCCGTTCACTAAATTACAAAATTACCCAATTTTAAGATATTGTTTTTAGCTGGATGGAAAGATTTGTGTTGTTTTCTGCAACTCACCCTGTTCAGCATAAAGGATCCTTATAGCTGGAACTAGAAGAAGAAAGGCTGAAATACTAACAAATACATGGGAGCCTGGACAAGAGCAGTGCCACTGAGGGACAAGGTTAACAACGTCGGCCAGGCCAAGAGTCAATAACCAAAAACTACAGAGAGAGAGAGAGAGACAGCAACGAATAGAAGCAGAACTCACAGTAACTACTAGAACCCTAGGCAACTGTATCAGGAATAGAATCAAGAAGAAAGAAGTAAGGAATTGGAGACCTAAAATAGCCAAGGGGATGGAAAGTTGGGGACTTGGGGATTATAAAGGGTTGTTCTGATAGGAAAACTATGGTAATAATAATCTGAACAATTTAAAGGGATACTGTCATGGGAAAAAAATTTTTTTTCAAAATGAATCAGTTAATAGTGCTGCTCCAGCAGAATTCTGCACTGAAATCCATTTCTCAAAAGACCAAACAGATTTTTTTTATATTCAATTTTGAAATCTGACATGGGGCTAGACATTTTGTCAATTTCCCAGCTGCCCCAAGTCATGTGACTTGTGCTCTGATAAACTTCAATCACTCTTTACTGCTGTACTGCAAGTTGGAGTGATATCACCCCCCCCTTTTCCCCCCCAGTAGCCAAACAAAAGAACAATGGGAAGGTAACCAGATAGCAGCTCCCTAACACAAGATAACAGCTGCCTGGTAGATCTAAAAACAAGACTCAATAGTAAAAACCCATGTCCCACTGAGACACATTCAGTTACATTGAGAATGAAAAACAGCAGCCTGCCAGAAAGCATTTCTCTCCTAAAGTGCAGGCACAAGTCACATGACAAGGGGCAGCTGGGAAATTGACAATATGTCTAGCCCCATGTCAGATTTCAAAATTGAATATAAAAAAATCTGTTTGCTCTTTTGAGAAATGGATTTCAGTGCAGAATTCTGCTGGAGCAGCACTATTAACAGATTCATTTTGGAAAACATTTTTTTTCCCATGACAGTATACCTTTAACTAGTAGACATATTAGCTGAGGTCAGATGCATCGCAGCACTGCATTGGAAGGTTTTGAATTCATTTTTTACGCATATCTAAGTTGCACTAAAATAGACGTTGAGCTATAATTCTGTGAGCACACTAGGGGGCACATTAACTTAGCTCGAGTGAAGAAATAGAATAAAAAATACTTCGAATTTCGAAGTATTATTTTGGCTACTTCAACCATCGAATTGGCTACTTCGACCTTCGACTTCGAATTCGATAGTCGAAGTACTGTCTCTTTAAAAAAAACTTCGACCATCTACTTCACCACCTAAAACCTACCTAGGCCCATAGGCTTTCTAGTCGAACCATTTTTCCTTCGATCGTTCGATTGCAGGAAATGCAGTAAATCCTTCGACTTCGATATTCGAAGTCGAAGGATTTTACTTCGACCAATAGTAAATGTGCCCCTAGGTGCTAGGGCCTTTAAATCCTAGCAACAACACTTTATTATTATGGTTAAGTCATAGCATGTTAATTATTGGACACACTGGTGAGAAAAGCTTGTATTTTTGGGAAAGACCAAAGAACTACAGCAGGGATTGTATGACTTTGAACTTTGAATTATTGTTGGAAAATACACCACCATAAGATGTTTTTATTTATTTATTTTTGTCCTTTTTTTATCATTTTTCTTTACTTTTTTGGGTTGTTTGGTAAAAGACTGTTTTATGGTTTTCTGTTATCTTATATAGCTAGAGATGCAAATTATATTTGGAAAATGTTGTGTATGTTGTATAGGTAAGCCTAGCAGAAATCATTAGAATTATATTTCCTCTCTGAAAAAAGAATTTCAGCAGTAAATAATCTCCTCCTCCATGACTTTCATTGGCAACCAGCCTTTTTTAAGTTTCTCATCTTTCTGCATTGCAATTTTGCAACGCATGAATCAGACCGGCCACCTTCCTCCAGCTCTTACACATCCCTCCATTACAGCCGCCCACCTGCATATGAATCTCGTTTTGATACAGCCCTTCAATGCCTGTGCTTGTGCTAAGATTTCCACATGCCGTCCAATAAAATAAAGCTGATTTTAATTTTGTGCAGACGCAAGGCAAAAAAAAAATTGCACAATTTCTGTGTAGTAACTCATCAGATCAGCGAGCACTGAGACATGATTAAGCAAAAGTATGAGGCATATTGCCATCCTCTTCGTCAGATTCAAGTCTACTGTTATATTTGTATGTATATATATATATATATATATATATATATATATATACCTGTATACATTTCCAAGATTCTTGGATCTTGGCATTTCGCCAGTGAACGCTGCTGCTTTAAGACCCTTGGAAAACGTACGAAGCATGCTGCTGTTTCCTTAAAGGGAACCTGTCACCCAGACATAAAAATGGCTATAATAAATGTGCATTTCAAATTAAATATGAAACCCAAATTATTTTTTTATTTAAGCATTCATAGCCTTAGAATGCACTTCCTAGATGTCACTGCACTCAACCACAATTCCCCTCTTTCTTTGCCATTTCATTGTGTAGCCAGGGCATGGGGATGGACATCAGGTCCCCTGTTCTGGTGCACAAACAAGATTTTGAGGCTTGTCCACAAAATGGCCCAGATGGAAGGAAACAAGTGTTATTATTTACAGTGTTATTAAAGTTAATTTTGCTTGACTTACATGATAAAATAGGATTTGGATTTTTTTGGGGGTGACAGGTCCCCTTTAAAGGGCATGTAAAGACAAAAAAATAAAATCCCATTTTTACTTTCTTTAATGAAAAAGAAATCTATCTCCAATATACTTTAATTAAAAAATGTGTACTGTTTTTATAAGAAACCTGATTGTATGCAGTGAAATTCTCCCTTCATTTACTGCTGTGGATAGGAATTGTCAGACGGTCCCTAACTGCTCTGCAGGGAAACAATCATACAGGGGGAGCCCCCGCCTTACTTCCCAGCCATGCAGAACTTAAGCAGCTTTGTTTGTTTCCCTGTAGAGCAGTTGAAGCCGGGGTAGAGATTTGTATTGGATTTTATTTTTGCGTTTACATCACCTTTAGTGTTTCCAACTCCAACTGCAGGGACAAAGATCATGGAGTCAAATAAACTGGGATTCTATTTAGAGGATTATTTTGCTGCAGCCAAGTTGGAGAAAGTTTGTATTAAACAATAAAAAAACTATAAAATCCAGTGCAGTCTGAAAACTCTGATTATTAATCAGCCCAGACCACACTGAGCATGTGCGTAGTTTTGGTCTTGCAAAGATGTTTAACAAAGTAACAAGATGGGCATCAATAGCCATGGAAGTGGATAAACTATCAATCATCAAAATATGGGGGCACAAAAATAAGGGGTAATTTCTTTGATGAAAAGTGATTTTGTTTTAATTGTGAGGGGCTCTGGTCAAGGCCAGAACTAGGGGGAGGCAGAAGAGTCACGTTCGCCACTGCGTGCGCGCTCCCGACGCTGTTCCTCCACAAAGTGCCTGAAGTCAGGAACAGGAAGTCGCACACACAGAGCAGAGGCAGAGCGAGAGGCAGCGCATCGGAAGAGGACTTTTAGAGGTTTTCAGATTTTAGTGGTTTCAAAAGTTTTTGAATCCACCATTAAACTTACAAACTCTAAAATCAAGACTGTCATTTAATTTATTAAGAGCTCCAAAAAAATGTACAAATGAAAAAATGCGCTGAATGATGCACTAAAAAGTCTGAATTCTTAAAAAACCTTAAAAATGTTTAATTTTTCAGACAATTTCTAGCAGAGAAAAACACCCCAAAAACTTCTGAAAGTCTGAATTGATTCAATATAGTCCAATAGGATCATTGCAGCTCCTACTGACTTCCATAGCAACGTGACAACTTTTACTTGGTGAAGTTTTGCCTTAGAGGTTTTTGTGGTTTTTATACTTAATAAATCACATTTTTTGAGGGTTTTAGAAATTTAGGAAAACCACAAATATTCGGAGATTCATCGAAAAAAACGAAATTCAATTGTTAACAAATGGGCCCCTTAATCATTTTAATGGGATATTTAATCAATAATAACATTTTACATAATAAAAGAAAACATACATGACTTTCCAATATTCATTAATATTATTCATATATTAATCAATTAATTAATGAATTGATTTCCATGGTTTTAAATGTAATTTCTAAATGTAATTGCTATGGCTATGGAAAGCTGTATTTTTGTCTCTATCTTCATATTAATTTTGTCCCTTACAATATCTTGCATGCTTCTTCACAGGTCTGTTAATCAACTAGCATATACTACATTGGGAGGCCCATTTATTCAAGTACAGGTATGGGATCCATTATCTGGAAACCTATTATCCAGAATTACGGGAGTAATTATCTCCCATAGACTATTATTACTCATAACTCATTATAAGCAAATAATTTAAATTTTTTAGAATGATTTTCTTTTCTCTGTAAGAATAAATCAGTAATTAATCCTTATTGGATGCAAAGCAATTCTTCTTGGTTATTTAAAGTTTAAATGATTTTTAGCAGACTTCCAAATTACGGAAAGATCCCTCATCTGGAAAACACCAGGTCCCAAGCAATCTGGATAACAGGTCCGCTTGAGGACAGGCTAATGTAAGCCTGAAACGTTGCTGTATTTCGTCTGAATAAAGCCCTTCAAATAAAGGCTTTTTAAGAAAATTCCTGTTGGGTGCCGTCTATTTTGCAAAGTGTTCCTGAATTTTGGCTGTTGGTGGCAGCCTGGTACGTGCACCAAAAAAGACTGTTTATGGAGGGTGAGTGCTGACTTCTTATCCTGTGTATATATTAGATAATAGTGCCAGTGCCGGGCCAGGCTGGTTGGGCGCCTTAGGCAACACAGCTCCTATTGACTTCTATAGGATTTTTTGTATTGGAGGTTTTTTTTTTTACTTACATTTCCAATTTTTTGAGTTTTAGAGATATTAAAAAAATACACATTTTATCTACTTATAAGAAATTCCACAATCTCAACTTGAAGAACCATTTTCACTGCTTCAAATTAAAATTCAGTTTCTCAAATCTAAAGGGTTGAAAGCACTTTACTTTACTGGGCCGTGCTGATGTCAGACTCAATAGAGCAGATGCAGATTCGTCAACAACCAAAGGCCAAAGAGAAATATCCAACCCTAACCAGTGAGGCTCATTTATCAACACTGGGCAAATTTGCCCATGGGCAATTACCTATAGCAACCAATCAGTGATTAGGTTTTTAAAGCCAGCTGCAAATAGAACAATGAATGCAGCAATCTGATTGGTTGCCATGAGTAACTGCCATGGGGCAAATTTGCCCAGTGTTGATAAATGACCCCCAGTGTTGTGTCAGGAAGATGTTATAGCAGTAGGCCAACAACACAAATATGTGAATTAAGTAACTAGATATAAGGGCATCTGTCCAGAAAATATGGAGATACAGAAGTGTAGGGATTTAAAGCCATATGGAAGCTATGGGTCCTACATACATTTACAAACAAAGTAAATATGAGCATTTGTGCAAGGATTACATTTTCCTTCTATGGTTCAGAAGACACCGGGATGTCAAAAGATTACCAGCACAGGATGGTTCCTTTATTGTAACAGTTTCACATTTGTGATTTGAGGTGGAATGTATATAGACCAAATATTTGAAAAATGTGTATCATATTTTGCTAATAATAGTCAACCTTAATCACAAGAAGAATCTTTCAGAAAAGAGACCACCAGCAACGGCTGACAACAAACAGGAATGAATAGTGGGACAAAGGGAAGGACATGGATTGTTAGGCAGCAAATGTGATTCGGCATCACAGAGGATAAACCCTAAGGCAATTAAAAGATGATTAAAGGTAGTTTTGAAAAGCTCAAATTCAGAAGAGGCTAAGGATCAGGCTGAAGTCAGAGCAGATGCAGAACAGATGGATTTAAAGTAGTGGCAGATAAACAAAACCAGGATGATAAATGGAATAGAAATATCTGAAACTGGTGCTTCAAGACTGAGCAAAAGTTGAACTTTCTAGGTTAGTAAATTATAGGTGCAAATGATAATGAAAAATTCTGACTGAAGTTTCAAGTTTCCCAAAGGTCTTCCAGCAGCAGAGTTCCCCAGAGAAGTGCCAAAATATGTAGAATGATAAGTTAATTGATTAAGTCAAGCACATCTTGGAGGGCCAGAAGATCCTTATCTGGTAGTGAGTGAACCATGACCATTGTTTCCTTAAAGTTTCTTTAAACATGGAGAGGCCCTTTCATCAAACAAGGGATCTCTCTCGGATATGCCCACATTGAGGTGGGCAATATCAGGCTGATCCGATCGTGGGCCTATCATAATATAGGCAAAATGGGGGACCGCATCAACGAACAGATGTGGCCTGCGATCAACCCTGCCCAATTGACATCTGGTCAACGATCAGTCAAATATCGTTTGGGGAACCCTGTCGCAGGGCCCCACGCACGATAAGCTGCAGACTGTCAGCAGTAGTGATAGGCGAATTTATTCGGCAGGTGCAAATTTGCAGCGAATTTGCCTGTTAAATTCCCAAAGTTTTTTTGACGCCAGTGACGGTTTCGGTGCCGACGCCAATTTAGACGCAGACGATAAACGGACGCCCATTGACCTTAATGAGTTTGCATATTTTTGGCCAGTTTCGCAAAACGGGACAAATTTGCCCATCACTGGTCAGCAGCCTTTATCGGCCCATGTATAGACAGCTTTAGTCTTAGAATTCACAATCACTGCAAGCAGACAGTCAACATTATGTGGATTATCATCCCAAAATCTTGTGTATGTGCCAGAATGAGTAACATGATGCCATGCCCATGTGCCAGCGACATAATTATACACAGTGAGTAGAGAGGGAGAATGTGAAGAGTGCAGTGATATTCAGGAAGCGCAGAATGGAACATGATTGCTATGTATGGGGCATATATATGGTGGAAGCAATATACTGTTTGAATGACAGCTGAGATTTTTATATACATTTATAAAATACATAAATAAAAATAAACTATTTCACCTTTATGATCATTTTGAAAAGGACTTTTATTATACAGCTTTTTGCATCTGAATTACAGGCCCCCTTTCAACACTTTCCAAAGGCTGAGATTTTAGCTCCAATTTGAACAAATTGGCACGGGTGTTATTATATAGTGAATAAAGTACCCCCTCTTGTAAAATATAAGGATATTATAAGTTACCGAGGAGTTTCATGACCATATAAAAGTACGAGTCCGAAGGTCGGTAACTTCTAATATCCTCATATTTTGCAACTGGGGGTACTTTATTTATTATAACACACACGTTTCAGTGAGTCATGTGACACAAATGACATCAGAACTCACCGTTTATAACTGATGACATCAGAACTCACCGTTTATAAGGCTATTATTTACAGGTTATTTATGGCTTTTGTGTATTATAGAGGAATTTATACCAGACTCTGCTTCTCCCATATTTTCAGGGCACAAGAAACACAAATGCCACATAAACAAAACAGGGAGAACAAAACAAATCAGACCAATACACATAATAGCCAGAATTACAGTTCTTTTTGGTGACACTGGTCTTGGATAACAGTAAATTTAATTGTAAGGTTGTCTAAAAAGCTGCATCAAGTGAAACATTTGCACAAGCGAATCTGGTAGCAAAGGGACTAGGAAAGGTACAGATGCAGATTGGCAAATATATTGGCAGGAGATAGAACTCAACACAAACACAAGATGGAAAAAGCATACAATAAATATGGCAGTTCTTCCATCCATATCATCACTGGATCTAGGTAAGGTTATAGGTCTGTCTGATGATCATTTGAGGCTTTGCTAACATGTTGAAAGATCTCCAGATGACTAAATGATAAGTGTTTTATCCATATACCTGTAAAGACCCCGGTAATCAATTTACAACACAGCTGGTAAAGATGATGAAGATGTATAGAATCAAAAAGGTTTCTGCAGACTCTCTGAAGCATGATTTTTATATTAAAATCCCATTTGGGATAGCAAAGAAGGACAGATAAAGGGGACCAGGCATTAATCATGGATTTTATTTTCAGTATATGTAAATGAAGTGCTTTGGAAAAGGGCACACGAGGGCAAAGGACTCAAGTGTTCACGGCTGTGATTGCCCCCATAGTGTAAGACCCACCAGATCTCAGTGTCTGTTCTAAAACCTGGTTCCCCTTCAAACAACAGATGGGATTGGGTTTTTCAAGGCAAGGACATCTCAGAAACTAAAGATATGAGACAGAGGTCTAGGGCTTAGAAAACGTTGGAGTACACAAAGCCTTTTTTGCCCTTTTGCACTGAGGTTACCATTAAATGAGGCAATATAGCCATTCTATTGGTTTTAAGGGGCTGTTTTCAAAAATAAACTGAGACACATTCAGTTACATTGAGTAGGAGAAACAACAGGCTGCCAGAAAGCAGTTCCATCCTAAAGTGCTGGCTCTTTCTGAAATCACATGACCAGGCAAAATGAGCTGAGATGCACCTACACACCAATATTACAACTAAATACACTTGCTGCTTCAGGAATGACATTTTATATTGTACAGTCAATTATTTGCAGTCGGGGGTTGTTCACCTTCAAACAACTAGTTGTTTTCAGACAGATCACCAGAAATAACAACTTTTTCCAATGACTTTCTATTTTCCTTGTGTGACCATTTTTCTAATATTGAAGTGTAAAGTGTCATTTTTCCCCTTCTGAAGCAGTTTTGGAAGGAGGGGTCGCTGACCCTGTCAACTGTTCTAAATTGATACATTTAGTAAGTTGATACATTTGTTATCTCACAAGGAAACTTTGGGCAACTTCGGAAAATGAAGCGCCGCGAGTGCCATCCCGCTGGTGATTTTTCATTATAACTGGTGGAAAGGTAGGGGAAGGCAGTGTGTCGTTACCCTTAAAGGCAGCTGTTAGAATTGATACAATAGTTGCTGATATTCCACAGATACTGCTGAGAAATGGATCAACTAATTGTATCAACTAAATGTATCAACTAATTGTATCAACTAAATGTAACAACTAAATGTAACTAATAAATGTAGCGACTAATTGTATCGACTAAATGTAATAACTAAATGTAACGACTTATTGTATCGACTAATTGTATCAACTAAATGCTGAAAAATTGTAACAGTTCAGAGTCTGAATCACCTGAATTACTGAGCCGTCAGATTGAAACACCAGAGACACAAACATTCAACTTTACACTTGGATTTTGTAAAAACAGTAAAACATAAATAATGGAAAGTAATTGAAAAAAGTCTTTATTTCTGGGGAACAATCTGAAAACAACAGAATTAAAAACTGTAATCAACCGTAGCCTCCGGGCTGACTGGTTTTACTGTATTTGTGTCTGTTCTGCATTGGAAAAAAATCCACATATAAATGATGAATGTGTTAAACCAAGTGAATAATCAATTACTGAGGGTGGGATCCAGTAAGGGCACTTGTGTAATTAAAAGAAAATGAAAGTGACCACTGGACACACAATGAGAATTGTACCTGGGATGTTATAAACTGGGCCCACAAACAAACTGGGATCTGTGCGTAAATGTGCGAGCGCAGAGAGAAGCCACGTGTGTGTATATTATAAGGAGTATAATGAGTATATAAGGAGTATAAGGGGTGGATAAGAGGAGTAGATTAGGAGGAGATAGACATGTAATGACGGTACTGTGTGTATAGTGTATAGTGTATGTGGAGTATATAAGGAGTATATGTAATATATAAGGCGTATAAGAAGTATTTAGACATGTAATGACTGGACTGTGTGTGTGTGTGTATATGTATAGTGTATAATGATATGATAAGGAGTATAAGGAGGATATAAGCAGTATATATGGAGTATATAGACGTGTAAACTGTGTGTGTGTAGTGTATAAGGCGTATATAAGCAGTAAGTAGAGTATATAAGCAGTATATAGAGTATAAGGAATATATAAGGAGTATTTATAGACATGTAATGACTGTACTGTGTGTGTGTGTGTGGTGTATAAGGAGTATATAAGCAGTATATAGAGTATATAAGCAGTATATAGAGTATAAGGAGTATATAAGCAGTATATACAGTATATAAGCAGTATATAAAGAGTAGATAGAGTATATAAGAAGTATATAGAGAGAGTATATAAGGAGTATATAGAGTATATAAGGAGTATATATATATATATATATATATATATATATATATATATATATATATAATATAGACATGTAATGACTGTACTCTGTGTGTGTATATAGTATATAAGGAGTATATATAGAGTATATAAGGAGTATATATAATATAGACATGTAATGACTGTACAGGAGGATCAGCCTCCCTCTCCCTTCCACCCCCAGGCCCAGTAGAAGGAGGAGAGAGAGAGAGAGTCACTGGGAGGAGGAGGAGGAGGAGGAGAGCGGGGGAAGCTCAGGGAGGGGTCGGTTGTGGATTGTGAGTCGCACGGATATTTGGCACAGGATTGTTCCGCCTTTAAATCGCTTCTCCGCAGTTTCTCGCTGTTCGGAATGTTCCGGAGGAGCGGACTCTCCTTATAAACCTCCCGATCACTTCCCGGATCCCCCGAGCTCTCACCATGCGACTCTCTCAGGAGCCTCCCCGCGCCCTCACCGACGGCAGCTACAGCCGAAGCGGAGCCCGGTGAGGGGGGACAATGAGCGGCGAACTAGAGCCTGAGTGAGTGTCACCTGTGTGTCCTCTACCTTCTCTATTGCACCGACATTGCACCGACATCTGTGTGTGTGTGTGAGGCCTGGGGATGGGGATTGTGTCTGTCTCTTACTGACTCCCGACTGCTTCTACTGCTCCTGTTACACTTGTGTGTTTGTGTGACCTCATAGACTATACACTGTAATAATACACAATCATACACAATAATACACAAGAATGATAGACAATACACAAGAATACACAATCATACACAATAATACACAATAATGATAGACAATACTCAAGAATACACAATCATACACAATAATACACAATCATACACAAGAATACACAATAATACACAAGAATGATAGACAATACTCAAGAATACACAATCATACACAATAATACACACAAGAATGATAGACAATACACAAGAATACACATTAATGATAGACAATACACAAGAATACACAATCATACACAATCATACACAATAATACACACAAGAATACCCAATAATACTCAATGATACACAACCATTCA